>NC_088214.1:22397320-22697320 GCF_036934945.1 Oncorhynchus masou masou
TACCACCCGAGCCACTGCCTGTTCACCCCGCTATCATCCAGAAGGCGAGGTCAGTACAGGTGCATCAAAGCTGGGACCGAGAGACTGAAAAACAGCTTCTATCTCAAGGCCATCAGACTGTTAAACAGCCACCACTAACATTGAGTGGCTGCTGCCTACACACTGACACTGACTCAACTCCAGCCACTTTAATAATAGAAATTGATGGGAAATGTTGTAAATATATCACTAGCCACTTTAAACAATGCTACCTTATATAATGTTACTTACCCTACATTATTCATCTCATATGCATACCTATATACTGTACTCTATATCATCGACTGCATCCTTATGTAATACATGTATCACTAGCCACTTTAACTATGCCACTTTGTTTACATACTCATCTCACATGTATATACTGTACTCGATACCATCTACTGTATCTTGCCTATGTTGCTCTGTACCATCACTCACTCATATATCCTTATGTACATATTCTTTATCCCCTTACACTGTGTATAAGACAGTAGATTAGGAATTGTTAGTTAGATTACTTGTTGGTTATTACTGCATTGTCGGAACTAGAAGCACAAGCATTTCGCTACATTCGCATTAACATCTGTTAACCATGTGTATGTGACAAATAAAATTTGATTTGATTTGATTTGAATGTGTGTGAAACTGACAGGCAAAAGCTTATATTCGAAAACGTGCCTTTTTAATTTTGTCTGCAGCGTAGCCTAGTCAAGGATGAATCATACAATAGCCTATTGGGACACTACATTTTACAGACCGAGTGGAACAAAAGTAAACCTTGAATTTGGAGGTTTTAAATATCTCTCTGGTGGCCAAGTTGACCTAAGAAATGCCACAGGTTGGTGGGTATAAAGTCTAAGATCTTTGATAGGCCGATGCAGAATTTGTTGCAAGAAATAATCACTGTCAGCTGGTGAGTATAGGGCTAACGTGTGCCAGGTTACTGACAGGACCAGCTACAATGTTGCGTTCTATCATGGGCAACTATGTTGACTATTGTAATTGGCTGATAGACATTTTGAGACTGAGGTCCAGGTTAAACTTAGGCTTTTCTAATGTTCGCATGTAAACCCCATCAGGTTTAGTTGTATCAATATAAACACATTTTTGATCAACTTCCACGTTGATCAAAAATGTTGTTTCACTTGAGGAATCTTATCTTAGTATTGAGCAACACGGTGCCACAACCCCTAATGAAATCAATCAAATTCAATCAAATTTATTTATAAAGCCCTTTTTACATCGGCCTATGTCACAAAGTGCTAACCAGCCTAAAACCCCAAACAGCAAGCAATGCAGATGTAGAAGCACGGTGACTAGGAAAAACTCCCAAGAAAGGCAGGAGCCTCGGAAGAAACCTAGCGAGGAACCAGGCTCAGGTAGTAATGTATCTATGAAAAGAATGCCTTTATCTTGCAGAAAATAGTCTTTAAAATAGAGTCAGGGCATCATTGCCAGGTGATGGCTGACCATCAGAGCAAAGTGGATAATAATTGGAATTACCCAGCCACAGCTGAACCAATAGATGTCCTTGTCAAAGATTTCTTTATTTTCTAAAGCAAAGTAACCTTTCTGAAATGTTAAGCAATCACCCTCCAGAATCCAGTTTTTAAGAGCCCTGTCTTGTCTCAAGTGGGAATGGGCAGGCTGAATTCTGAATCTATCCATCATCAATCATACATAACACCGACCTTTTCATAATGTCAGGGCTTCTTATGAGGCGATGGTTCACTAATGAGGCATGATTAAGGCAGCGGGACTGCTTTTTGCCTAACAAAAACCCTCAGAAGTTTTGGGTTAATAGACTTATGATGGATTGTGGATCATAAAGATATGTAGTGGTGTTGCTAGTAGTTTCTGGTGGTGGTTGTTATTGTTGTCGAAGGAATATTAGACAGCATTGAAAGTAGTAGTGAAAGCCAGGTTGAACTACACAGACTATACGTGTTATATAACCTGGAAAATATCCCACTTATTTCACCTTTTATTTCTTCATCAGAGAGATACGCTGCTCTTCTATGGCAAGGATGTAGGCCTGTGGCAAAGAGGAGTATGGTGGGGATTCAGACATCTAACGGAACATTCACCTATACCTGGGAGGACTAGGAGGCCATGCCATCAGGTGATGAGTTCCACAGGAGTCCTATGGATAGAGGTAGGCCTGTGTGACTGTAAATGCTTAATGTGTAAGGGACCCACCAATTGGAAGTAGCCTATGGATTGTGAGAGATATACATACAGTGCCTTGCAAAAGTATTCATGCCCCTTGGCATTTTGTTGCATTACAACCTGTAATTTAAATGTTTTTGTTTTTTTGTGGGGGGGGGGGGGTTCATGTAATGGACATACACAAAATAGTCCAAATTGGTGAAGTGAAAAAAATTACTTTAAAAAAAATGTTTAAAAAATTTGAAAAGTGGTGCGTTGATATGTACAACAATCCTGCCAAGAAAGGGCCGCCCACCCAAATTCACTTTATGGAAGAGTGGCCAGAAAAAAAGCCATTGTTTAAAGAAAAAAATAAGCAAACACGTTTACAAACCCCCCATAAATATATTTATATTCCAGGTTGAAAGGCAACAAAATAGGAAAAATGCCAAGGGGGGTGAATACTTTTGCAAGCCACTGTACGTGTCTATCACACCATGTCTTTGCGCATCAAACAAATCAATCAACCACCAGATCTCTCAAGTCAGTTGGAAGAAAATCTTCTCTAAACATTTTATAGCTGCAGAAGTGGGTTGCCTTTTTGGACCATCCAGATTATTAATCATTTAACTTAACCTGCAGTGCAATGATGATCTATGCAATAGGGATAAGATCTCTATAATGTTAAGGGGCAGTTTTGTTAATGCATTTACATATAGAATAAAGTTGTCTGCTTTAACGTTTCTGAAATGTTAGTATTTTCTAATGTTATACTCTCACACAATGCATCATGCACATCTGCTGAAGCTGTTAGTGAAAAGTATGATGTTTAGATTTGAAAAATGACTGCAGATGATGAAAGAGCACTTTTTCCATTCATGTTTTTTCTTGTGGTTCAACGGGCATTTTTCATGATGATGTTGATGATAATGAATACATCATCTAAACTCAGATTAGAATGATAGGACTGTGTTTTTTTTTATAAGTAACTGACATTAGCTGCATAACTTTGTGTGGTTACACATACTGTGCTTTGAAAATGATTTATTTCATTTTCTTCCTTTCACAATGAATGGACCCCAGCCAGAGTCAACATAGACCCCATATACAGTATATTCTGAAATGATGAACCAACTTCTGGTTGTTTTGGTTCAAATTCAATTTGGATCCACCCTCGGCTAAGCAGAATAATCCAATACCATTTACCTCCATGATATAGTAGATACATTTACATTCAACTGCAGATTCAACCTGTTTTGTATGAACCATAATTTGAGAAATCTTGGAGGTCAGTTGTTGCTGCTGGCTGGCCAGTCATATAGAAAAGCTGTAAGCCTGGTAATGAATGAGGCAGAGGGAAGGCTCAAGACTGAGTCTTGTCTATATGTTCAGGTATGTATCATGCCCATGAAAGAGGAAAGGATCACTAGCACCTACCAGTGTCTAGATGCTGTATTGAACCTGAACCATTTCACATTCCAGACATCAGAGGTATATATTTGATGGTTGTCTAGCTGTAGATTACTTTAACTACTACTCTGGGTAATTAAATACCAATATTCCCGATATGATTGCTTCCTCTCAAATTTAAATTCTGAGCAAACTTATGGAGAAAACACAAATTGGAACTTTCTCAATTCCTGTGGCTGGATGCCGCTCGTGCTTGATGGATGTATCCCCACCTTGTCATCGTTCCACATTCGAATGGCCTGTGCTACCTGGAACTTGCCTGCCAAGGAAGTCGTCTCCATCTGCTTCTCCTCCTCCATCTTGTAGTGGAGTAGACAGAGAACAGCAAGAGGATTGTTCCATTCAGTGCTGGTCCCATGTCACAATTTGTGGAAACCAAAGGCAGAGAGAGGCAGGATGCTAAGTGGACTGGAGTGTCTACAAGAGGTTCGGAGCAGAATGACATAAGGAATAGCTGCACTGGTGCCTGTTCTACCTGCGCCTTCATTGCTGGAATTGCCTGTGTCTGCGACGGCTGGTGATGACTCCAGCAGCGGCTTTGTTGTCGAGTTAGGCTCCTTTCCCTCTCTTTGGATCTGACGGGGGATCTGCTGCTGAGAGAGGTCTGAACCTATTGTCAATAGCAGCGGGCTTATGCCTTCCTGCTTCTCTTGGGCCCGTGAAAGTTTCATTGAATTGTGTGAGGGGTAGGAATGGGCAGATTTCTCCATCCCCTTCTCCGGCCATTGTATTGGGCAGTTCAATGGTAAGAAATGTCTCAGTCCCTGGAGCAAAAACGTTGCGCTATCCAGAAGCACGAGTACAGAACATCAATAAGCTGCTCCCAAACATTTTAAACCTGCACCAGGAAATGTCGTCTATCATGGTTCTTGTGGGATTCAATGACATTATGAAGGGCAGCTCAGAACAGATGAAGATTTCAAAGAACTGGTAGGGTCTCTGCTTGACACCAACAAATTCCCCATAATATCTGGCCCTGTGACCTCCCTAAATTGTGGGAACGAACCTTGCAGCCTACTTTTAGCCCTCCATAACTGGCTATGATACTATTACCGCTCTTTTGTGTGTATCATTAATTGACCATTTTGATACCTTCTGGAAACAAAGCTTGATTTATAAGGAGGATTGGATACACCCAATCATTTGGGTTCCTGGATCTTTTCACAGCGTTATAAGGGTGCTTTGAGACAATTACTTATCAAGCCCAAATCCCAAGCCCAATTTAGTTAATCCCTACCATTGTGTCGCTGAGTTGTCATAATGCTTCAACAAATGTACATTATACCAGGGGTGTTGAAAGACACAATTTAAGTAACATAATTTGTGTCCCTCTAACTGCTCTGTATGCATTACTGTAATCAATGCTGTGTGCCCTAGTAGGAAATCCACTATGTGCAGCTCACCCTGCACTATCATAAATTACATGAGCATGGCTACTTCTGCTGAGCATCCCAGTAAAGCTATGAAAACAATCAAGCATGTCAGAAAAGTGTTACAAATAGTCCACATTAACATATCTATCTTAAGAAACAATGTTCATGAAATCAATAATTTGCTAGTAACAGATGACATTCATATACTGACAACCTCTGAAACTCACTTAGATAATACCTTTGATGATAAAGTGGTAGCAATACATGGTTATAACATCTACAGAAAAGACAAAAATGCAAAATGTGGAGGTGTTGCCATTTATATTCAGAACCTCATTCCTGTAAAGCTTAGAAAGGATCTCATGTTCAATACTGTTGAAGTAATGATAACAGGTTCATCTGCCTCACTTAAAGCCCATTCTGGTGGGACGCTGCTATAGATCGCCAAGTGCTAACAGTCAGTATCTGGATAACGTGTGAAATGCTTGATAATGTATGTGATATCAACAGAGAGGTATCTTTTCTGGGTGATTTAAATATTGACTGGCTTTCATCAAGCTACCCACGTAAGAAAAAGCTTCAAACTGTAACTAGTGCCTGCAACCCTGTTCAGGTTATCAGACAACCTACCACGTTGACTGATAATCAACATGTATTGATCACATCTTTACTAATGCTGCAGAAATTTGCTTTAAAGCAGTATTCAAATCTATCAGATGAAGTGATCACAATATAGTAGCCATGTCTAGGAAAATCAAAGTTCTGAAGCCTGGGCCTAATACAGTGTATAAGAGGTCATACAATATGTTTTGTTGTGATTCCTATGTTGTTGATATAAAAAATATTTGTTGGTCTGTGGTGTGTAATGAGGAGCAACCAGATGCTGCACTTGACACATTTATGAAATAGCTTTTTCCAGTTAGTAATAAGCATGCACCCATTAAGAAAATTACTCTAAAAACTGTATGGTTAAGAGGGATGAGGCAAAGGAATGGCAAATAAGTCTGGCTGTACAACAGATTGGCAAACGTACTGCAAATTGAGAAATCATGTGACTAAACTGAATAAAAAGAAGAAACTCCACTCTGAAATAAATATAAATTCCATAAAGAATGGTAGTTAAAAAATATGGAGCACCTTACATTACGATTTGGGCAAAAAGGTAAACTCAGCTCCATCATTCATTGAATCAGATGGCTCATTCATCACAAAACCAACTGATATTGCCAATTACTTTAATGATTTTTTAATTGGCAAGATTAGCAAATTTAGGCTTGAAATGCCAGTATCAAATGCTGACACTACAAATTCACGTATAGCTAATCAAATTATGAATGACAAGCATTGCAATTTTGAATTCTATAAAGTGAGTGTGGAAGAAGTGAAAAAAAGATTGTAGTCTATTTTAACAGACTTTCAACACGCTTATAGGGAAGGACATTCAACAAGCACAGCACTCATACAAATGAATGATTATTGGCTGAGAGAAATTGATGATAAAAAGATTGTGGGAGGTGTTTTGTTAGACTTCAGTGCAGCTTTTGACATTATCGATCATAGTCTGCTGATGAAAAAAACATATGTATTATGGCTTTACACCCCCTGCTATATTGTGGATAAAGAATGACCTGTCTAACAGAGCACAGAGGATGTTCTTTAATGGAAGTCTCTCCAACATAATCCAGGTAGAATCAGGAATTCCTCAAGGCAGCTGTCTAGGCCAATTACTTAAACAAAATCTTTACTAATGTCATGCTACTGGTCTTGAGTAAAGCCAGTGTGTCTACGTATGCAGATGATTCAACACGATACACGTCAGCTACTACAGTAAGTGAAATCACTGCAACACTTAACAAAGAGCTGCAGTTAGTTTCAGAATGGGTGGAAAGGAATAAGCTAGTCCTAAATATTCCTAAAACTAAAATAATTGTATTTGGGACAAGTCATTCACTAAACCCTAAACCTCAACCAAGTCTTATAATAAATAATGTGGAAATCTAGCAAGTTGAGGTGACTAAACTGCTTGGACTAACCCTGGATTGTAAACTGTCGTGGTCAAAACATGTTGATACAACAGTAGATAAGATGGGGAGACGTTTGTCCATCATAAAGCTCTACTCTGCCGTTTTAACAACACTACCAACAAGCAAGTCCTACAGACTCGAGTTTTGTCGCACCCGGACTAATGTTCAGTCATATGGTCAGGTGCCACAAAGAGGGACCTCGAAAATTACAATTGGCTCAGAACAGGTCAGCACGGCTGGCCCTTAAATGTACACGGAGAGCTAACATTATTAATATGCATGTAAATATCTCATGGCTCAAAGTGGAGATGAGATTGGCTTCATCACTACTCATTTTCGTAAAAGGTGTTGAATATGCTGAAAGCACCAAGTTGTCTGTTTAAACTACTAGCACACAGTTTAGACACCCATGCATAATCCACAAGACATGCCACCAAAGATCTCTTCACAATCCCCAAGTCAAGAACAGACTATGGGAGTTGCACAGTACTACATAGAGCCATGACGACATGGAACTCTATTCCACATCAGGTAACTGATGCAAGCAGTAAAATCAGATTTAAAAAAAACAGATAAAAATAAACCTTATAGAACAGAGAAGACTGTGAAGAGACACACACAGGTACAGACACACACACACTCTACACACATGTACACATGGATGTTGTATTGTAAATATGTGATAGTGGAGTAGTGGCCTGAGGGAACACACTTAATGTATTGGGTAAAGTGTTATGAAATGTAATGTAATGTATTTAAACTGTATATAACTGCCTTAATTTTCCTTGACCACAGCTTCTAATAGGGATCCTTAATAAATACAAATACAAAGTTAAAAATAACATCCCTCTACCAATTTCTCTGTCCATGAGAGGTGCACAGGTAAGCCAGTACCACTAGGTGGTGACATCGGTACATCATTGCAATAGAGGGACTTGTGACCAAATTGTATGCATAACTGATAGCCTCAAATCCAAACTTGAGTAACCTTCTGTTTCACTATTGTTTCACTTATGCAGATTTCAGGCAAAACAATTGATGCCTTTTAGCTATTATTCATTTCACAAAGGCCAACCAAGGAAGCTTCTCCAACTTGTTTCTATTTTTCTTTCTATCTTCGCTCTACACAGCTATGCCTCAATTTCATCCAAACGTGTAGGCTACGCGTTTATTACTGTTTAAAATAAGTCAAACCAAGTGATATCTAGAAAACAACTGCCCACACACAACAGAGTCATTCCTCCAAATCAGATTGATAAATGAGGATCGAGAGAATAAACTATATTGTTTGAATAGTAGGCCTAAGTATTTCACAGATTTCTCAAATGTTGTATTTAATATGTACGCTAATGCCCTTATGATTATTTATCAAATGTATCCTGTAACAATTCTGTAACAATATGTTCATATTAGTATGAACATGTTAGATTTTCGACCACACTGGCTATTAATTCACAAAATAATTTAAATTAACACTATAGAGTACAAGTCATATGTTTGTTGCGAAGATCGGCAAGAAAGCGCACAACATTCAGATGAGCTATTTTATTTTAATATATCTAGCATGAAGAGATGTTCGTTTTCAAACGCAATGTTTCTAAATTTGTCGATGTTAACCCTCCTGCTGGGTTCCGGTCGAATTGGACCGATTTACGAGGTTTCTCTCTGAAAAATGTAGTTAAGTTAATCTGATTGTCACAAGGTTCCATGACTTTGTCCACACAAGGCACCTGAACACACACAATATATTTAGATGATTTTCATTTCATTTTGAGTGTTTTATGTAACTTTTGAACACCTGTGGTGTTCCCGGTCAAAAATGACCGGTCATTAGAAGTGAATGGGTGAGACGACAATTAGTGTATAAATTTGAGTTCAGGCACATGCCCATTAATCAGATGTACACACTTCCCTCTCCCAGACCCCCACATGCATGTGTGTTTGAGCACACACACACACACACACACACACACACACACACACACACACACACACACACACACACACACACACACACACACACACACACACACACACACACACACACACACACACACACACACACACACACACACACACACACACACACCTCACTCCCCTCCTTGGCTTCCATGGCAACCCCCACGGGATCCTTTCCCCAATAGAATCATTTCCCCACGGGAACCACTCCTGTTGGCATTCTCACAAACAGTCGCAACATTGTTTCAGTAATATATAGAACTTTTCTCGCAGCTCTAGTATATAAAAGCGTTTTTGAGGCCTTGCTCACAATTCATTCTGTGGCAGCACAATGACCAAACGATATACTGTATGTGAGGCTCTTGAACATATCTTTCATCATGACACTGGTGAGGAGGAGAGAGTCATTGTTACATTTTAACACAAAGTAGTCTGTGATAAATAGCACAATATGTTTCATCTGAGTATTTGTTATAGTCAAAATAACCCATACATTATGCTATCTTTACTCAAAACGAGTTGTATGAGCTCAGGTCAATGAGGCCTACAGGCGATAAATAGCAAATAGAAGTTCGAAACGTGTAATGTTTACAAGAACTTAAATTGATCAAAAGATCTAACACAACATTAGGTGATAATATATGTGTTATTATGGATTTATAATCAGCTATAATGTGGCGGTCATTTTGGACTGGAAACACAGAACATGAAACGAACACAACAGGAGGGTTAAATTAGTACTAGGTTTCAGTTGTATGTAGTATGGAGAAGGTGAGCTGCCTGTGATCGTAATTTTAGCTATGCTTTTTTTTAAGACATCAGATTTGAGGGATGTGGATTTGCTTGGTTCTCGTGTTTTCCCCGATTCACCATTCACCAGGGTTCCCATTCTCATTGTTGCAATGTAACTTTACCTTTGATTACATTTCTAATTGAAATGTCCATCTAATATTCATGTTTCGCAAGGCTACTGATTGATAACTAAATCAAACATTGCATTTGTACAGTATATGCTGAATAATACATTATAGGTATTAATATGTTTGTAATTATTTGTAAAAAGTGCATTCATTGAATTAAAATAGTATGCTATAACAATAACAACAGTTATATTAAGGTTTGCAATAACAAAAACAACATACCAAAACACCTCATTGTCATAAAGTGGTCAAATTGTCTCAAACGCAATCTTGGGAAATAATTCCCTTGCTGTATACATTTATCTTTGAATAAAAACTAATCCAAACAGTTTTAAAATATATATATTTATTGGTTGCTGTAGCCTACAGCGAAAAAAAAAAAAACAACAACTCTGGGGTCTAGATGTAAGTGCAAATAGCTAAAGATAACCCGGGGTGAATGTGCATGTATTTTTAAGTAAACACATTTAATGTGGTTGGATATGACATTTTATCCATGTCGATAACTGGTACTCACAAACTAACCTACAATATTGAATGATACAATAACTTCTGAATAGATCATGGCATGGACGAGCTGTCTGAGCCATGATTGACAACGTGTTGGGCAATGGCAATACATGCATTTTTTTCAATTTTTACTTCATGCACTCAGTCGTTTTTAATTTCTCCGGAATGGTGTCGTGACACTGACCTTCTCAGAGACAAATAGAGTGCCCGATGTTATGTATATATAGCCTACATTCTCCTAATTCGTCTTAGATATTTGTACCGGACTTGGCAAGGGACAAATGGTATAAGCGTATAGCTTGTATATAGTGTAGTTCATGTGAGCTTCATCCAAGATGGCAATTAATTATTGCGTTTATTTCACATGATGCATGGCTTGACATCCTGACAGACGCTCTGGTGATGGTGATGTAGCTGGTGATAGTATGATCCACTGGGAGTCGCCGGGTGAAACGAAGAAATTCCGTTAAAGTTTAAAAAAAAATCTTTCCTATCACACACTGGCGATGAAGGGCTTGAGTATCGAGATAATCCCACTGCAAACAGATGGAAGAGAGGTGACAGTCAAACACAAACCTTGTAAATACTACTTATTCTAATACACATAATGACTGCAATCGATGGCGTGTGTTTCAGCCTATAGGTGCCAATATTTGGACGTTGTATTTATCTAAATGGAATATACTCCAATTATTTTTATAAAATGGTAGGCTTGAATTTTTCCTTAAACATGCAGATCATTTAGAGCATACATGATCACGAAAAACAAACGAATTTATGAAACATTACTTTTACAATGTGAAAATAGTAGACCTATTTGTCAATTTAAGGTTGGCATTTCAGAATGTTGTGAGTGTCGTTCTATTTTCATTACATTTTAAATATATACCATAATTACTTTGCTTTCTATTTAGTCCTAAATTTGCCTTATATTTATTACGTACACGACAGTATTGGGATAATGCTGCTTTAGCCTAATATCTGTAAAATCTATAACTATTTCAGAAACAGCAGTGGTGTTTCTGTTGAACCTATTTATTTAAATCAGTAATATTACCGTTATACCATTTATGTGTTGCTCAATAAGTGTAAACCTTTTGGAGACCATTGAGTAAAGGTCACATGTTCACAATGGTCACAATAAATCATTTTTATAGATATGTAAAACTGTATTCAGTGTTGACATAGATATATTGTTGTATATTAATTTACACATAATTGGGTGTTGTCATATTATTGTCATGTCACATATTGTTGTTTGGAGCATTTTAAATAAGGACTTGAAAAGAAAATCTAGGCTACGTGTTCAACTTTATTGGGAATGATTCTATTAATCTTGGCAATGCTTTAATATTGTTAGAAATATGACTTTATTGTTTCTATTTTTCGTCATATTTTCATAGTTCTGTAATAGTCTTTTGGTCATAAGTGGACAAGCAGAGTAATGTCCGTGTTGCCTAACTAGGCCAGATGTCTACTTCCCTCTGATTCGCAATTTGCAATTGCCCATCTCGACTACTTACAAATGAAATAACTCATAGAAATACGAACTATTTAATGCAAACTATCCATCGGAGTGGACGATTGGTTGTATACGAGTTGTATATTTTATAATTGGCCATATATTGCACCAATTAAAGATTGTGTTCGCCTATATTGACAGGAAAGTAAAGCCTACCTGAAATGTCAGATGAGTCCCTTCCGTTGTGATGGAGATAGCTTTGCTCCAGAGAGTATGGGGACATGCTGGAGTGCAAGGCGGAGGATGTGGGACTGTTTGAGGCCAGGGATTGCTGCTTGATATATGGAGACATACCAGGTGATGCCCAGTGTGAGGGGGCACTGGCGTAGGGAGAAGCACTGGCGTAGGGAGAATGACAGTCCAAAGTGCCCACTGCCATCGCAGCCGGGGAGGTGTGCAAAGGGCTACTACTGCTGTCCGGGCAGTAGTCTCCATTAGACGCCACCTGACAAGCCGCCATGTAGGTGGACCCGGGGCTTGGTGACATATGAGGGACATGATGCCCTCCACCCAGCCCGTCGTAGCTCCCTGGCACCGTGTTCCCCATCACGTCCAGGTTGTAACCGTTAGCATGACATGCCAAGGACGCGGAGGGGTTCTGGAAATCAAAGTTTTGGGGAAGTATCGACGCTCCAAAACCGATGCCATTCATCATTCGATACATAGGTTTCAGAGCTTGGCATTTCCTACGGAATCCGCGAGGTCTGCGACGGAAGGATCCCTCCTCGAACATAAACTCACTGCCCGGGTCTATAGTCCAGTAGTGGCCCTTCCCTGGTCTGCCGAGGCCCTTAGGTAGTTTGATGAAGCACTCGTTTAAAGACAGGTTGTGCCTCACTGAGTTTTTCCAGCCCTGGTAAGACCCCATAAAGAACGGGAAACGGGCCTGAAGGAACTGATATATTTCTGCCAGAGTAAGCGTCTTTGTCGGGGAGCTTTGGATAGCCATCACAATAAGGGCGATGTATGAATAGGGCGGTTTCTCAGGTCGCCTCAAGCCAGAGTTGCCCTTTTTCCCTTTGGTTGATGCATTTGTTGAGCTCTCCGCCACTGGCTGTGCGCTCATCGGTGTGGCGTGCATCACTCCGGCTGCTGGGCTGCATCTCAGAGGATGAGACGGCACCAGATGTTGCTGTGAGCTCTCAGTCGTCATGTTTGCGTCCACTTTAGAGACACAGAAGGACAAGTGTAGGCTATGACCAATGCCTTGCTCGACTTTTGTTCCACTGAGCTGAAATGTCTAATACTGCCCTGAAATGTCCAAGAAGTAGGCTACACCAAATCCTCTTCAGTCAGCTACTTCAGACGTTCTAAAAAATATGTTTCCAAATGGATAATCGAAGAAGTTAGTGTCCAGTGGCGATTCACTGCACGTGTATTGCTGTTATAATCAGGAAAAATAGCTGTGTATCGGTGTGGCCGCTGCTCCAACTCCGTCTCACTGTGGCCATCTCTGGAAATAACCCTTTAAGAGGGGAAACATAAAGCTCTTCGACTTTCCTGCGCATATCCCACTCCGCCAAACAAAACTCGACCACCTATCAATTCTTCAATCTCTCTCTGCCCTATAGATCCCGGCTAAATCCCTCTAAGAAATCGCTGGGATCTCGAGATCCAACCCCTGCCAGATCTGGCCTCCGTCCAGACATAATTCTAGCAAGAGCCACACATAACACAGCGCAGAGCAGAGGACTAACAGAGACCTCCTCCCACCCGCTCCTCACAACTCTAATACACGCAATTACACCATTTATCAAACGTATTTAGACACTGCAGTCAACACTGCAACAGCCAAAGGATGAAGGCAATGGCTCCAAATTAACTATGACACCGCTTGCTTATATACCAGAGAGACAGAAACACAGTATAGCCCTATTCTATTTAGTAGAATTCTAGTTTAGTTGTACAATATATATACTGTGATAGCATTCTAATTAATTAATTATTGTGTTCATTCATGATGCTCTCTGTTGTCCTTATTCAAAATAGGTTGCGCTTGAATGATAGCACATTGGACCTATGATGACTTGAAGATGGAAAAAAAGACAAGAAGAGTAGATAACTACAGATAATAGTATTTTGCTGAACAGTCAGAGCTTCTTCGAGCTTGCGGTTTTGTCTAGCAAAGGTAATAATAGTCCTTAGTTGTCGTGTTAATTTGTTGGGGGATGTTCATGATAGGACTTTGCCATGAGTGGAAGCATGCTTTTTCCATCAGGCGCTGCCAGTATACCACACACATCGCGCGAGTGTCAGTTTACGGGCTCGAGCCTGGATCACATCCCCCGAGAGCTGAATTAATTGCACAGATCCAAATGAGGTCTTGGAGATAGATGTAAATGTTTCCATATTTATAGTACCCTAATGATGATGATTATGATGTTATTTTGTTGTTATTGTTCTGTCGTTTTGAGTTTATAATTATTTAGAAGCTAAACAAATGAGTCTAGGCCTTATAATGTAAAAGCAGAAACCATGCATGCATGCCGATTGTGCCCATATGCTGGGGAACATTGTACCATGCGTAATGCATACACCATGCTTGTAAGGAGATTATGTTTGGGGAAACAAAAGAAGGTCAAACGAAAACTGGTAAGAAGTGTCGCCTCTCCCAATTAATGTGATCAGGATAAGATTAAATTCAAGTCAGTTCAGGCAATCTAAATTAAAAAATAATCGAGGAAACATGGATAGACGACACCTTTGGCTGTACATGCAATATAATTTAACCAAATATGCATTTATATTCCTATAAGGGAATACAGGAAAATAACAAAAATGATCAAGTCAAAGATTTAATGACGACATTGAAGCTATTTGGAGACGCGGTGTTAGCAATTTGTCCTACCCGTTGAATGTGTAATAACAGTAAGGTATTTTAAGCCAATAGCTTTGATGCAACAGTTAGAAATGACAAACTCAGACTCCTAACCAAACAAGGATGTGGAGATAAGATCATTTTTCATTATAAAAACAAAGGTAGAGAACATAATCTCCTCAAAATTTCCGGCAATAATAACCCCGCTGCGTTCAGGATGCACAGCTGGTTCAAGGAACTTTTTTGTCTCAGTCGCAGAAGAATACTTGGAAGGTTTTGAAAATGTAACTCACAGAATGAGAGATACTGCCATATCGTCTTGGTAAAAATCTAACAAAAAATCGATGTGGACTGAAATCCACTTAAAGTCTACATCGTGATTCTCTCTCACCCTGCTCATGTGTCTCTATTTGAGGCGTCGGCTATTTGTAACGTCAGACAGAATATATATATATTTATATACTGAATGTCTGTATCCACTCACACACAGCAAGCTTCTCGGACACAGAAAAATACTTTGGCGTATTTCTGCCCCAATACAGGAACCAATTAATAATGACATTTGTGCCACATTAATAATGATAAACATAATTTATATAAAGAACATCATAGCTGAATGTATTATTATTGTTGTAGTTGTTATTATTATTACTAGTAGTAATAGTATGCCAACTTATTTTTGCAAATAACGATAGTTATTAATGATTCTTGTAACGCAGTAGGCCTAAATATGAAGTGGCCTGCTGTGATATTGGTAATAATGTTAGGTTAAATCTCGAATAATATATATGAAACATTTAAAGGGATATAACTCATGTTATTGGATCATTGGTCCCGCTTTAGATGACCTGCAGCTTATAGAGGCTTCATAAAGCCTTCATAAAGACTTCATAAACACTACATAAATGTGTTGCAAATCATATATAACCTTATTTCATGCTCTATAAAGGGTTCATAAATGTGGCATAACTGTGTGACATAACCAGCAAAGTCAAATGTGACATAACCCACTATGTCAAATAGGACATAAACCTGTGCTTTATAAAGGGTGGCATAAGCAACGCTTAATAAAGACACTAGAAATCATATTAACCTTGTCAAGCATCTTGGTAGAGCATTGCAACGCCAAGATAGTGTGTTCAATTCCCGGGATCACCAATATGTAAAAATGTATGCACGCATTACTGTAAGTTGCTTTGGATAATGTGTCTGCTAAATGGCATATATATTACTCTAAAACATTTATAGTTTGGCCCAACCTCTATCCGTCTTGGTGCATAGCCAATATTGTACCTGACCTTAACTTTCCCCATAATGCTGTGCTGCAGGATGACACGCTCGAAAGTGCAGTCTTGCATAGCAAAAAACAACAACTTAGTAGTGCATTTTAAATCAGTTTTTCTCTTTTGCCTAATTCATACATTTTTTCCCGCAAATTTGATTATCTTGGATTTGTTTTCCAGGTTTCGGATTTACCCAATTTTTTTTCTGGCTTTCTCACACTTTTTTTAATAGAGAAACCACAAAATTAGATTTTCTGTGTTCACAACAATGCTTAAAATGCAACCATGGACCCCTTAAGAGGTCCGGGAAAAATCTTAGAAACGTACATTTTTTTGAGTGTAGTTTCCCTTTAATTCCCATTTAAAGCATACACTGTTGTTTGGTTCACTGGTGTTTCTGCAGTGCAGTAAGCCCCCATGTGATGGTATTCGCAAATCAAATTCCCACTTGTGGTGCCACTGGACAGCAACAAATGTGTAAGTTAAGCGTTATCTATTGTAATTTAAATTAGTTTGTAGTAGTTAAGCAATGAGTGATATTACATAGCTACCTCAATCGTTATTTCAAATAATTTTGGGGACTTCACAGCAATTGCTAGCCAGCTAAGTTACATAGCTAGCTAACTATACCAACACAAAATGTAGCCAACTAACAGGCTCAACTAAATACAAATCCCCCAATAAACATCAATGTCTCATAGTCATGTCATGAGATTTGTAAATTTAAGAGGAATCTAATAAAACAAATCAAAATGAGTTTCTCATCTCGCCCATTTATAGTATTACTGGTTCAGCACATAAATGTCCTTAACCAGATGGTGTGGCAAAGGTATTTTCTAACAGACCTGCTAACTTTCTTTGTGGTTACTTTTAAGGTTGGAACCAACATGTTACTGCATGCTACTGTCTACCTCCAGCAGGCAGAGGCAAGAACCATCTGTCCACCAGCTCAGGGACAAGCTATTCTATTCGTAGCCCTGTGTAATGTTCAATGTAATTGCATTTCTGGACTTTTTTAGACTTAAAGTATTTGTATTGTTTAAAAAATGTAAAAATAAAAGGAAATGTATGGTTTAAAGATGTCTTTAATATTTATTTGTTTTAGCTGTTAGTATGTGTTAGTATATGTTATGAATGACCAAAGGTGTCTGACTTTAAAGTAAGTTCAGTGTCATGTGATATAGAGTCCTTATGGATGTGTTATGATTGACCGAAGGAGTCTCACTTTAAAGTATTACAGGACACTACATACATTGTCAATAAATAGATTATACATCTATGGTTCTCATGATCTACAGGTTGCTGTACGGTGTGAGAGGTATTTAGATGGGTTGATGGACCAGCAAAGGCTGAGTTTAAGTGTGTGTGCGTGTGTGTGTGTGTCAGAGCCAAGATTATTTGGAGTTGTCCTACCTGAGACTACCGCAACAGGCATTCCTCTTCTCTTCCCATAATGGAGACATGGGCTTGAATACAACCTGATGCAAAGGTGGCATCATTTTGTGGCTGATCTTTCAGTGGGGGAGTGGGTGAATATCTCAAAGACCTGACTGGGCCCAGCACCTGCACAGTATGGCTCGTTATATTGTTGTGTGCTTGTTTGTGTACTGAGGTACATGTATCTTGGTTCCAGAATAAAGACACTTTCAAGTTCCTTGTGTTGAATTTCCTTTTGTAGACTACAGTACATTTAACACTATTGCTCACACATCAAATATAAGCCTGGGATATCAACCATTCAAAACTGGACCTTAGTGGGAGTGACTATATAATTCAACAGGAACGACCTTACTGAGTCAAGTATTTGTCATCAGGCTATGTTCTATGCTAGCAAATACATTACACCTGGTCGTCACTAGTTACCCCAGCCACAAAGTCAGAATTGTGGTTCAATTCTGCCCATTTCCACAATTTAACCACACTGCTAAACTTATGCCCAACCTAACCTTAAATTAAGACCAATAAACTCATTTTTGTCCTCATACATTTTTACAATTAAGCCCATTTGACTTGTGGCTGTGCTATCTAGTGGAAACTATTCCCCCTGGCCTCAAAGGAGAGAAAAAAAAACAGGCCCTACCTTCCAGCTAGCTAATTAGCAAAGGACATAGCAAGCTATCTATTAATGGCTTTACCGAGAAGAAAGACTACACCCTTACAGCCTATGGTCAATGTGTGTCGCAAGTGTGAGGAAAACTATCCCAATAAGAGTTACCAAACATCTCTTTATTGCCAAGACGTCGGGCGGATAGGACAGAAGTGCAAACGACACGTGGCAGAAGGTGTTGTAGGAGATGATTGGTTGGTAGATTATACAAACGAGTAATGCTTTTTTTGTTGTTGATGGTTTGGTCTACCAGCCCTTCCGCGCTTTTGAGAGGAAGGGTCTGGGAATGAGATTAGGTGTAATGTGACTATGACTTTAAGTTAGAGAGTGTCTGCCATATTTTAGCACAATTTGTCACAATTTATAAAGCAGATGTTTAAATCATATTTGACATAGTGGGTTATTTCACATTTGACATTGGTGATTATGTCACACAGTTATGCGATATTTAGGAACCCTTTATAAAGCACGACAGAAGGTTATAGATTGTTTGTAACACATTTATGTAGTGCTTATGAAGGCATTGTGAAGGTTTTATGAAGCCTTTATAAGCTGAACGTCATTTTTAAGATCATGTTTAGTGATTTATTCAAGTGAGATGTGATATATAGCCTACCATTATTCTACTATTAGCCTACCATTATTCTACTATTAGCCTACCATTAGCCTTGCCTTTCGCAACCCCTTTCGATATATTCAGGTCCTCCTTCCTTGTACTTCCGTCCGTCCTTATTTCCATTCTCTTGCCTTCCTACCTTGGTTTCCCTTTTAATGTGTTTATGCTATTTCATACAGCGATAGTCTAGGCGAGATGACAATAGCCCATACTGTAAGAATATTTACAACATTATCAACGTGTTTCATTCAGCACATTCATTGTTTGAGTGCTGACAATGATAGGGATACGTTTTGAATGACAGCTTTCAGTCAACGAAGCCTTGCGAATTAGGTATCATGTCACGCGCATGTCCCAATCAATTTCAATTTGACTGCGAGCGAATAAAATTAGCCTAATAATATGTCGCCGTGATAGAAATGGTAAAGCAGTGTTTTGAAAAGGGTTAGATATTAGACCAAGTCGATTAGGCAACATTTATTTTTAAATGCACCTGCAGGCCTACAACATACACCTGTCAGTGGTTTTGACGGTATGTTGAGATTTAGTCATTCATAATTAATCTCTCAAAGGTTCCCTTCATTTTGCCGTTTTGAATATCATTTTTCTTGAAAACAACTTGTAGGGCAGATATCTTGTATATCTTCTTTTTTTTCACAATCTATGCGCTATGGATTCAATGAGATAATAAAGACAGAAACACATCACATTTCAACGTTAAAGTTACTCTTTATTACAAATATTAATCGTGTTTTTTAAAATAAAAACATACAAACAGCTCGACTAAGCACAAATGACATGCCAAATGTTATAAACAGCATGTTCTGAAGGTCAACTGATTGTCAAAAGTAACAACTTTTCAACAAACCAACGACATAAATAGCCTATAATCTATACATCATAAACTGTACACTGTATAGCACAAAACATGCCCTTGATTTAAAGGGAAATTACCACAGAACCTCAAAGGAATGACATAAAGCCTACTCCTTCCCACACTAAATGTCCATACTAAAATGTCCCAATGAAATAATACGACGCCCTGTGTAGGTGACTGGTTGTCCACATTTAAGGTAATGCAAAAAAATGCATTTCGTTAATACACAATAATAACTGGCAAAGTACACAAGTGCAAACCCAGTGTTTTCATTCCATTTGCTACACCCCTCGGGTCCATTACGACAACAAACGTTCTATTTCTAATAGGTGGTAAGCGTCTTTAGTTGGCCTTGGTACTGTAGAGATTATCTGGTAAACTGATTATGCCTTTGAATAATATTCTGCGGGGTAACTGTCTTTGCGATTGTCCCTCTCTGAATAAAATCCACCACAGTATGCCCTCAGCACATGCGCAGCGTATGAGTCCACATGGAACATCGACTGGGCGTGATGTGGCAAGGCGACAGGTGATCCTCTCAAAATGTGTGGCATCATCTGAGTGTAACCGGGCCACGGTAATGCAGCAACGGTGGGAGAATCCTCTGCCCACTCCTGTCTCTTGAACGGTTTGCTGAGGATACTGTCTATAGCGAAGGAACTGGAGAACTTGGCACTGCTGGGTCCGGTTTTAGTGGCTGGGGGTGTGGATGTGATAGTAACTTGCGCGTTCTCGTCGGCAGCATGGTCGGAGACGTTTTGCTCTTTGCCTGTCTTTTTATTGATGCGCTTTCTCCTGCGTCGGAACACTCCGTCAGCGAAGGTGTACTCGCTGTGAGGATTCAGCATCCAGTAGTTGTCTTTTCCCCAGGGTCTGGACGGGTCCCGGAGGACCTTTAGAAAACAGTCGTTAAGTGACAAGTTGTGGCGCACCGAATTTCTCCAACCAGTGTAGCTGCCCCGGAAAAATGGAAACTTTTTCATCAGATAGTCATTGATCTCTGCCAGAGTCAGACGACCAGATGTTGAGTCACGGATAGCCATGGCAATCAGTGCGATGTAAGAGTACGGAGGTTTTGGTCTCCGTATGTACGGTTTACCAATGCCTATGCCGTCTACGCCGGGTGTGACAGGTGGCGGGCTGTGCGCCACGCAGTCCCCATCCGAACCCAACTCTTCCTCACCGGAGAGAGGCGAGCGGACGCTGCCCTCGGCATCGCTGCACAGCTCCTGCAAAGATTTCACCTCGTTGTGGTGGTTTCCACAGAATACTTCAAGTTTCATGTTGTCTATTATTATTTAACCTATAGCCTACTGCTAGTTTTCTATCCAAATTGTATCCGAATCTCAAGTAAAAACAGGCACGTCCTCAGATGAAGTCTTGTCTTGTGCGTAAATGTGTCAAAACGCAGACCGCTTTCAGTCAAAATATCCTAGAAGTACCTGATGAAGTCACCGTCCTCATACCTTTGGGTTCACTAGCTCGTCTCACCTCCTGTCTGTCTGGTGACCTGTTTATAGCACAGGCTCACCTCAGTACCAACCCAACTAGGCGGGGCTAGATGATGATTATGGATATTTTGGAACAACTGAAATATCATGCACTCTCAATGTTTATGACACATCGTAAATCATCATATCTATTTTTATGTAAGTGTTTGTTTGGAAATACGATTGCGATGAATAGCCCTTTCACCATCCTGTTTTCAGCATAACAAGACAAGTATAGGCTACCTTTCATGTGTAACTCAATCAGGCTGTGAAAGTCGACACCTCTGGAGTATTTCACCTGAGACAACAGGTGGCGTTATTTTCCTTTCCATCCGTTCTGTCTCGAAGGATACCATCATTATGGAGAGTTATACCTGATCTATTATCGTTTTGTTTGAATTCTTCAAATGTTTCAGTTTGGCCATCATTTGTCTGCAGATGCACTTAATAATGCCCTATTTGATGCAAGCAGCCTCCACTGATTTTTTTTATATTTGTTTATATAAAGATGTTATACAGCGCTTATATTATTTTGAATATTATTTTCCCACAGTTTCTCTACTCTTTGCCTGCTCTGCATCTAGGAAAGAAAGCATTTCATCAAACAAATAAGAGCTATCTCAGCTGTCAATCATGGGGACATCCCAGAAGCACACTCATAGTCAAGTAATTCTCTGTAAAGTCAGCAGTAGGTTAATGTTACTGTAAAAGGCTGAAAACTTAAAATGCCATTATAAATAGTTAACATTCAGTTGTCCTATGCTGGTGTGTGGTAATTCCATGGTTATTAAACTATGGTTAATGTAGAGAGGACATCACAAGCAGTGTTGGGGATACTACTCTGAAAAGATAGTTTACCAAGCTACCAATTACTTCACACCAAATGAAGTTAAGCTACACAAAAGTTACCCCTACAAAAACTATAGTTTACTCAACTAAAGTTACCTTGAAATAGTAGTTCACTACATCCAAACTACTGCGTTAAAAAATGATCATACAGTATGTAAATCAGAAATGTCACAGACTACAAATTGCAAGAACAGATATCTTTGTGGTCATATGTTAACAGAATGTGTAACTTAGCCTATTAAACACAAAAGCAATGTGTCAAGTGAACATTAGGCAACCATATTTAATCACATTTTTGTTGTTCCAGTAGTTAGCTACACTGCTACATGGAAAAAAAGTAAACAACTACTGAAAACACTACCTCGATTTGAATTTAGTTGAACTACCACCAAGCTACTGCAAAATGTAGTTTTATTACTCGTTGAACTACATGTTCAACACCGATCACAAGGCAGGTATTAAGGGAGGGCGGGGCTAATGGTTAACTCTTAGTGAGTCTTGTTGTTTTGTCTTGAAAAACATTCACACTTGTGGATTTCAGTGTGAAGAAGACGAAATAAAAAGAAATAGTTTTAAAGTGCAAAGTGACACTTTCATGTGTTCTCATGATCACACATCAAAACACTTTTTTTGATAGAGCTGAAAGCATGTTCATGCCAATTCCAGCACCCACGTAGAGACCGATGTTGTTGTGTGATCCTTTCTTTCCTAAACAGCAGCAGCTAGACAATTTACCTGTGTATACTTGTTACCCCTTGTTCCTGTGGTACTGAATGTTGGTCTCTTTTGATTAATTACTTATTTTGATTCATTAATTTATCTTGAACCTTTTATTGCAGTGGGCTAAATCAGGGTCACACAGAGTGTTTCTTGGTATTCTTAAACAAATCTACTTTGAATCAAAAGTATACACCTCACACACATGATTATGGTCTTAACAAAAAGAAGACACCTCTGTACCATGTCAGATATATAGCTGAAATGTATTCAATTTAGATTTTGCTTTCCAATATTACACTTTATATACAGTATCAGTCAAACGTTTGGACAAACCTACTCATTAAAGGGGTTTTCTTTCTTTCTTTCTTACTATTTTCTACATTATAGAATAATAGTTAAGACATCAAAACTATGAAATAACACATATGGAATCATGTCCTAACCAAAGAAGTGTTAAACAAATCAAAATATATTTTACATGTTAGATTCTTCAAAGTAGCCAGGTGTGTTGGGTCATTGTCCTGTTTAAAAACAAATTATAGTCCCACTAAGCACAAACCAGGTGGGATGGCGTATTGCTGCAGAATGCTGTGGTAGCCATGCTGGTTAAGTGTGCCTTGAATTCTAAATAAATCACTGTCAGTGTCACCAGCAAAGCACCACAACATCATCACACCTCCTCCTCCATGCTTCACGGTGGGAACCACACATTCTGTGATCATCCATTCACCTACTCTGTGTCTCACAAAGACATGGTGGTTGGAACCAAAAATCTCACATTTGGACTCATCAGATTAACGGACAGATTTCCACCGGTCTAATGTCAATTGCTCGTGTTTCTTGGCCCAAGTACGTCTTTTATTCTTATTGGTGTCCTTTTAGTAGTGGTTTCTTTGCAGCAATTAGACCATGAAGGCCTGATTCACGTAGTGTCCTCTGAGCACTTGACGTTGAGATGTGTCTGTAACTTGAACTTTGTGAAGCATTTATTTGGGCTGCAATTTCTGAGGCTGGTAACTCTAATGAACTTATCCTCTGCAGCAGAGGTAACTCTGGGTCTTCCTTTCCTGTGGTGGTCCTCATGAGAGCCAGTTTCATCATAGGCCTTGATGGTTATTGCGACTGCATTGAAACTTTTGAAGTTCTTGAAATTTTCCACATTGACTGAACTTCATGTCTTCAAGTAATGATGGGCTGTTGTTTCTCTTTGCTTATATGAGCTGTTCTTGCCATAATATGGACTTGGTCTTTTACCAAATAGGGCTATCTTCTGTATACCACCCCAACCTTGTAACAATACAACTGATTGGCTCAAATGCATTAAGAAGGAAATACATTTCACTAATTAACTTTCCACAAGTTATACCTGTTAATTGAAATGGTTTCCAGGTGGTTTCCAGGTGACTACCTAATGAAGCTGTTTGAGAGAATGCCAAGAGTGTGCAAAGCTGTCATCAAGGCAAAGGGTGGCTACTTTGAAGAATCTCAAATATAGAATATATTTGTTTAACACTTTTTTGGTTAGTACATGATTCCATTGTCACGCCCTGAACTTAGTTATCTTTGTTTTCATTATTATTTGGTTTGTTCAGGGTGTGACAAGGGTGGTGTGTTTGTTTTTTTGTATTGTCTAGGAGTTTCTCTAGTCTAGGGGTTTATATGTCTATGGGGGCTTATATGTCTATGGTTGCCTAGATTGGTTCTCAATTAGAGGCAGCTGTTTATTGTTGTCTCTGATTGGGAACCATATTTAGGTAGCCATATTCCTTGGTTTATCTGTGGGTTATTGACTATGTGTTGTTCCCTGTGCCAGCACTCAGTTTATATAGCGTTGTGTTCGTTTTGTTATTTTGCATAGTTTGTTTAGTGTTTCTTCATTTAATTGAAATAAGAATGTATTCTTATCACGCTGCCCTTTGGTCTCCTCTATACGATGAACGTGACAGAATAACCCACCAAACCAGGACCAATCAGTGTGAAAAAGGAGGAACAGCGCTTAATGGGGAAATGGACCTGGCAGGAGATATTAGATGGAGGAGGACCCTGGACGCAGCTGGGGGAGTAGCGCCGTCCTAAGGAGGAGGTAGAGGCAGCGGAATGGCTATACTACAAAGAGAAATACCGGAGAATAGAGGAACTGTGACGATATGAAGGTACACGGCTAGCACGGAAGCCAGAGAGGCAGCCCCAAGAATCGTCTTTGGGAGGGCACACGAGGAGATTGCATGAGTCAGGTTGGAGACCTGAGCCAAGTCCTTGTGCTTACCGCGGGGCGTGTAACTGGTCAGGCACCGTGTTATGCAGAGATGCGCACGGTGTCTCTGGTGTGATATTCTAGCCCGGTGCGCTCTATTCCAGCACCTCGCATTTGCCAGGCTAGAATGGGCATCCAGCCAGGACGTATTGAACCAGCTCTATGTTCTGGATCTCCAATGCGTCTCCACGGTCCAGTGTATCCTGTACCTCCTCCCCGCACTCGCCCTGAGGTGTGTGTCCCCAGCCCGGTACCACCAGTGCCAACACCACGCACCAGGCTTCCTGTGCGCCTCCAGAGCCCAGTATGTCCTGTTCCTCCTCCTCGCACTCGCCCTGAGGTGCGATTTCCCCAGCCCGGTACCACTTGTTCCGGCACCACGCACAAGGCCTACATTGCGCCTCCAAGGTCCATTACGCCCTGTTCCTGCTCCCCGCACTCGCCATGAGGTGCGTGTCCCTGCCTAATACCACCAGTGCCAGCACCACGCACCAGGCCTACAGTTTGCCTCGCCAGTCCAGAGCGTCCGGCGACAGTACCCAGACCGGAACCTCCCACGATGGGCCACAGTCCGGAACCTCCCACGACGGGCCACAGCCCGGGTTCTCCAGCGACGGTCCCCAGCTCTCATTGTAAAGAAGGGGGGCGGCGTCCTGAACCAAAGCCGCCACCAAGGTTAGATGCCCACCCAGACCCTCCCATATAGGTTTAGGTTTGCGGCCGGGAGTCAGCACCTTTGGGGGGGGACCTTAGTTATCTTTGTTTTCTTTATTTGGTTTGGTCAGGGTGTGACAAGGGTGGTGTGTAGTTTTTTAGTATTATCTAGGGGTTTTTCTTGTCTAGGGGTATATGTCAATGGTTGCCTAGATTGTTTCTCAATCAGAGGCAGCTGTTTATTGTTGTCTTTGATTGGGAACCATAGGTAGCCATATACCTTGGTTTATCTGTGGGTTATTGTCTATGTGTAGTTGCCTGTGTCAGCACTCAGTTTATATAGCTTCACGTTCGTTTTGTTATTTTGTACGTTTGTTTAGTGTTTCTTCGTCTAATTAAAAGAATAATGTATTCAAATCATGCTGCGCTTTGGTCTCCTCTATACGACGAACGTGACATCCATATGTGTTATTTCCTTGTTTTGATGTCTTCACTCTTCTACAATGTCAAAATAGTAAAAATAAAGAAACCCTTGAATGATTAGGTGTCCAAACTTTTGACTGGTACTGTACATCACAGGAGACTGAAATATTACAAAACCATTTGACATAGAAACACCGAATTTTGAGATTTTTTTATTTTATTTATTATTTATGAAACGTCTTAATAACATTCCACCCAGGACACTAGAAGGCAATTTGACAGCAGGAAAGGACTACATAAATAGCCTTACGGCTACTGATGACTTAAAGGAACAGGGAAGTTATGTAGATATTATATGACGGTGACACCATAATTGTGAAAACCGAGCGTCTAGCTGGAAGCCATTCTGGAAATATGCAAAGAGTGAGCAAGGCAAGCCCAATGCTTTCTGGGTAAGCATTTATCTCAAGGTCATGCACAGTTTAGCAAAAGAGAAGGAAGATCACCCATACTGTTTGGTCACTGTGAAAAAGCATTTGTCTGTTTCTCTATCTCTGTTGCTTTCAGGGTTTGGTTAGGCCATCTAATCCAGGAGATGCCCACCAAAAGTTTCGCAAAACACTGGTTGTGAAAGGGACTCACAACATGGAGATTTTGCATTGTTTGTTGTGGTACTGAACCATAGCCAGCTGGCTTGTACTGTAAACCCTGTCCTCTGTAATGCATCGTATTTCAGTGGCAGTGAATGTTACTGTATTTAGCCCGACTGTCATGGATGTCTTGAGGATTCCTGAATTCTATTGGTAAAATTTCAAGATAGACCATTATTGGTTTGAAGTTAGAGGTATGCTAAGGGCCTATGTGGCACTGGCATGGCATGGCAAAGGGCATACAGTAGCAGCTGATCACCTCTCTATGCCCTATCAACATTCTCCAACCTCTTCCAAAGGGACATAGCAGACTGAGGGCATGCTGTAGCAGAGTCAACCTCTGGAGTGAACATTAATATGGCTAACGCCAATGCTTTCATTCTCCTTTAGCACTACCACACCTCAGCTCAGAATGATGTTTACTTTAGATGTATGTGAAATATTCTCCTTCCCCACACCACATAGTGCATTTAAGTAAGACAACATTGAATCCATCCATAGTTAATGCAAATGATAACTATTCAGCCATTTCTTGTTGACAACTTAAGGACATACACATGACCACACGTTCTTCCACACACAAAGCCCTCCCTCCTTTATGTTTATGTAAGAACCATTATGAATGTCAAGGTGTGTGTGTGTGTGTCATAGTCTGTGTGAGTGTGTGTTTTCAGAGCAGATTAAGTGTGATCATCTGTTTGTGCTGTCTGTGACGGCGAAGTCGCTGTTTTTGAAGAGACTCAGTGTTGACAATAGGTCTCTGTAATCCAACCACACAATGACTAAGGCTCAGATGGCATGTATGCGTTCTCCTCACATGTAGTGGCTTGTGTTGGTGTGTGTCTATATGTGTACATGTATATGTCTGTATACTCTTAATAATAGCTTGGCTGACATGCTGCAGCAAGTGGGACTGGAGAGAGAGAGAGAGGGGTAAGCCCCACATAGATCTGTAATGATGAGATATCACATTGGGACCTACATCAGAGTACAGGTGAAAATCAACGTGACATAATGGAATAGAATAGAACAGTGCCACCATAGAAAACCAGGGTGACTTGGTGTGATAGCCGAGCTGTCATTATGAATATAGCCATGGTTGTAAGACTGTCAGCTTATGAGTGTATGGGTTTGAACTTTAGTGTAAGCTGACCATAAAAAGAGTGTCAACAATTTGTCATCTTGCTTACCAAGATGGCATAGCAGTCAGATGTCTTTTGTCCTCGTCTTGTCGTGTCCCATATATACAGTGGGGCAAAAAAGTATTTAGTCAGTCACCAATTGTGCAAGTTCTCCCACTTAAAAAGATGAGAGAGGCCTGTAATTTTCATCATATGTACACTTCAACCATGACAGACAAAATCAGAAACAAAATACAGAAAATCACATTGTAGGATTTTTAATGACTTTATTTGCAAATTATGGTGGAAAACAAGTATTTGATCACCGACAAACAAGCAAGATTTCTGGCTCTCACAGACCTGTAACTTCTTCTTTAAGCTCCTCTGTCCTCCCCGTCCTCCCCATCCTCCCCGTGGGGTCAAAATGATCACAAGAACGGTGAGCAAAAATCCCAGAACCACATGGGGGGACCTAGTGAATGACCTGCAGAGAGCTGGGACCAAAGTAACAAAGCCTACCATCAGTAACACACTACGCCGCCAGGGACTCCTGCAGTGCCAGACGTGTCCCCCTGCTTAAGCCAGTACATGTCCAGGCCCGTCTGAAGTTTGCTAGAGAGCATTTGGATGATCCAGAAGAAGATTGGGCGAATGTCATATGGTCAGATGAAACCAAAATATAACTTTTTGGTAAAAACTCAACCTGTCATGTTTGGAGGACAAAGAATGCTGAGTTGCATCCAAAGAACACCATACCTACTGTGAAGCATGGGGGTGGAAACATCATGCTTTGGGGCTGTTTTTCTGCAAAGGGACCAGGACGACTGATCTGTGTAAAGGAAAGAATGAATGGGGCCATGTATCGTGAGATTTTGAGTGAAAACCTCCATCCATCAGCAAGGGCATTGAAGACTAAACATGGCTGGTTCTTTCAGCATGACAATGATCCCAAACGCACCACCCGGGCAACGAAGGAGTGGCTTCGTAAGAAGCATTTCAAGGTCCTGGAGTGGCCTAGCCAGTCTCCAGATCTCAACCCCATTGAAAATCTTTGGAGGGAGTTGAAAGTCCGTGTTGCCCAGCAACAGCCCCAAAACATCACTGCTCTAGAGGAGATCTGCATGGAGGAATGGGTCAAAATACCAGCAATAGTGTGTGAAAACCTTGTGAAGACTTACAGAAAACGTTTGACCTCTGTCATTGCCAACAAAGGGTATATAACAAAGTATTGAGATACACTTTTGTTATTGACCAAATACTTATTTTCCACCATAATTTGCAAATAAATTCATTAAAAATCCTACAATGTGATTTTCTGGATTTTTTTCTCTCATTTTGTCTGCCATAGTTGAAGTGTACCGATGATGAAAATTACAGGCCTCTCTCATCTTTTTAAGTGGGAGAATTTGCACAATTGGTGACTGACTAAATACTTTTTTGCCCCACTGTGTATATATACAGTGCCTTGCGAAAGTATTCGGCCCCCTTGAACTTTGCGAACTTTTGCCACATTTCAGCCTTCAAACATAAAGATATAAAACTGTATTTTTTTGTGAAGTTTGAAATATCCAATAAATGTCGTTCCACTTCATAATTGTGTCCCACTTGTTGTTGATTCTTCACAAAAAAATACAGTTTTATATCTTTATGTTTGAAGCCTGAAATGTGGCAAAAGGTCGCAAAGTTCAAGGGGGCCGAATACTTTCGCAAGGCACTGTATATATATATATATATATATATATATATATATATATATATATATATATATATATATATATATATATATATATATATATATTTACAACTTTCTTTGCATACCTTTTTATATATATTCTTCTCTTCCATATAAACTCATCTTCAAAACACTCCTGCAACCCGCCTCACCAATTTATATAAAAAAAGAAAGCATTATTTACCTCAAATCTGTAATCCTCCATAGAAGCTAACCAGAAGCTAGCCAGAAGCTAACCAGAAGCTAGCCGGAAGCTAGCCCGAAGCTAGCCAGAAGCTAACCAGAAGCTAGCCAGAAGCTAGCCAGAAGCTAACCAGAAGCTAATCAGAAGCTAGCCAGAAGCTAACCAGAAGCTAGCCAGAAGCTAGCCAGAAGCTAACCAGAAGCTAATCAGAAGCTAGCCAGAAGCTAACCAGAAGCTAATCAGAAGCTAGCCAGAAGCTAACCAGAAGCTAGCCAGAAGCTAGCCAGAAGCTAACCAGAAGCTAATCAGAAGCTAGCCAGAAGCTAGTTAGCTTCTTTACTGGCTAATCAATAGTATTCAGCTAACCATGGTTTGTGGTCATCAGCTATCCTTTAGCTCAAATCTATCGGCAGTTTTGTACGGCGTGGCTCGGACCAGAACATACCGGAACAATTTTTCTCTCCATGTCCCCGGATTTCAACCGCACGCTCTGGACATTTATACCTGGATCTCGCAGCTAGCTAGCTGCTATCCGTGTGTCGATTGGCTTACGTCGATTCTGGAGCAAACATAAATTATTCCAGAGCTAGTCAGCTGAAGAGTTCCATCAGTCACTCCTGGGATACAATCACCTATCCGGACCCATACTGCCAACGCGGAGCCCCACCGGGCCTTCACGACTGGACTACTGACTTTATCTGCCCGAGTGAGTTACCCAGCTGGCTCCTCCGTCGCGACGTTACCTGAATGCCCATCTGCGGTCCGCTAATCGTTAGCTGTCTTATTGGCTGCTATCTGAATAGACCTATCGGTCTGGGACTCTATAACTATATCTATTTTTCTTTTGCGAATTGGATTGATCCCCTCTACCACACGGAAACCCACTAATCCTACCGACGGAAACGCATGAGGTGGCTAAAACCAGACCTCCATCCTATGCTAGCTTGCTACCGATGGCCCGTCTAGCTGTCTGAATCGCCGTGACCCCAACCAACCTCACTACTCACTGGACCCTTTTGATCACTCGACTAAGCATGCCTCTCCTTAATGTCAATATGCCTTGTCCATTGCTGTTCTGGTTTATGTTTATTGGTTTATTTCACTGGAGAGCCTCTAGTCCTGCTCACTAAACCTTATCCAACCCAGTAGTTCCACCACCCACACATGCGATGACATCTCCTTGTTTCAATGATGTTTGTAGAGACTATATCTCTCTCATCATCACTCAATACCTAGGTTTACCTCCACTGTATTAACATCCTACCATACCTTTGCCTGTACATTATACCTTGAAGCTATTTTATCGCCCCCAGAAACCTCCTTTTACTCTCGGTTCCAGATGTTCTAGACGACCAATTCTCATTGCTTTTAGCCGTACCCTTATCCCACTCCTCCTCTTTTCCTCTGGTGATGTAGAGGTGAATCCAGGCCCTGCAGTGCCTAGCTCCACTCCTATTCCCCAGGCGCTCTGTTTTGATGACTTCTGTAACCGTAATAGCCTTAGTTTCATGCATGTTAACATTAGAAGCCTCCTCCCTTAGTTTGTTTTATTCACTGCTTTAGCACACTCTGCCAACCCGGATGTTCTAGCAGTGTCTGAATCCTGGCTTAGGAAGACCACCAAAAATTCAGACATTTTCATCCCTAACTACAACATTTTCAGACAAGACAGAACTGCCAAAGGGGGCGGTGTTGCAATTTACTGCAAAGATAGCCTGCAGAGTTCTTCCCTGACCTGACTGCCCTTAACAAACACAAAAACATCCTATGGCGTTCTGCATTAGCATCGAACAGCCCCTGTGATATGCAGATTTTCAGGGAAGCTAGAAACCATTATACACAGGCAGTTAGAAAAGCCAAGGCCCGCTTTTTCAAGCAGAAATTTGCTTCCTGCAACACTAACTCAAAACATTTCTGGAACACTGTAAAGTCCATGGAGAATAAGAACACCTCCTCCCAGCTGCCCACTGCACTAAAGATAGGAAACACTGTTACCACTGATAAATCCACTATAATTGAGAATTTCAATAAGCATTTTTCTATGGCTAGCCATACTTTCCACCTGGCTACCCCTACCCCGGTCAACAGCACTGCACTCCCCACTGCAACTCGCCCAAGCCTTCCCTATTTCTCCTTCTCCCAAATCCAGTCAGCTGATGTTCTGAAAGAGCTGCAAAATCTGGACCCCTACAAATCAGCCAGGCTAGACAATCTGGACCCATTCTTTCTAAAATTATCTGCTGAAATTGTTGCCTCCCCTATTACTAGCCTGTTCAACCTCTCTTTTGTGTCGTCTGAGATTCCCAAAGATTGGAAAGCAGCTGCGGTCATCCCCCTCTTCAAAGGGGGGGACACTTGACCCAAACTGCTACAGACCTATATCTATCCTACCCTGCCTTTCTAAGGTCTTCGAAAGCCAAGCCAACAAACAGATTACCGACCATTTCAAATCTCACCATACCCTCTCTGCTATGCAATCTGGTTTCAGAGCTGATCACGGGTGCACTTCAGCCACGCTCAAGGTCCTAAACGATATCTTAACGATATCTTATCAATCCTTGACTTCAGCGATGTCATTTACAAAATAGCCTCCAATACCCTACTCAACAAATTGGATGCCATCTGTTTTGTCACCAAAGCCCCATATACAACCCACCATTGCGACCTGTACGCTCTCGTTGGCTGTCCCTCGCTTCATACTCGTCGCCAAACCCACTGGCTCCACGTCATCTACAAGACCCTGCTAGGTAAAGTCCCCCCTTATTTCAGCTCGCTCGTCACCATACCATGCTGCCAAACATACTCTTGTAAAACTGACCATCCTTCCAATCCTTGACTTCAGCGATGTAATTTACAAAATAGCCTCCAATACCCTACTCAACAAATTGGATGCCATCTGTTTTGTCACCAAAGCCCCATATACTACCCACCATTGCGACCTGTACGCTCTCGTTGGCTGTCCCTCGCTTTATACTCGTCGCCAAACCCACTGGCTTCATGTCATCTACAAGACCCTGCTAGGTAAAGTCCGCCCTTATTTCAGTTCGCTCGTCACCATAGCATCACCCACCTGTAGCAAGCGCTCCAGCAGGTATATCTCTCTGGTCACCCCCAAAACCAATTCTTTCTTTGGCCACCTCTCCTTCCAGTTCTCTGCTGTCAATGACTGGAACGAACTACAAAATCTCTGAAACTGGAAACACTTATCTCCCTCACTAGCTTTAAGCACCAGCTGTCAGAGCAGCTCACAGATTACTGCACCTGTACATAGCCCACCTATAATTTAGCCCAAACAACTACCTCTTTCCCTACAGTATTTATTTTATTTATTTATTTATTTAGCTCCTTTGCACCCTATTATTTTTATTTCTACTTTGCACATTCTTCCACTGCAAATCTACCATTCCAGTGTTTTACTTGCTATATTGTATTTACTTTGCCTCCATGGCCTTTTTTTGCCTTAACCTTCCTTATCTCACCTGATTTGCTCACATTGTATATATAATTATTTTTCTACTGTATTATTGACTGTATGTTTGTTTTACTCCATGTGTAACTCTGTGTCGTTGTATGTGTCGAACTTCTTTGCTTTATCTTGGCCAGGTCGCAATTGTAAATAAAAACTTGTTCTCAACTTGCCTACTTGGTTAAATAAAGGTGGGAGAAAAAATTATTGGTCAACTTTCACCCTTCCAGTCACATGGTGTCTGACCAATTGATTGATTAAGGAAACCTGTGATTGACGGATGCTTCTGCTACCTGCTATCTCCTTCTCAATCTCACCTGTGTCAAGAACAGTGCTGTGAGATTTACGAGGACGTTAGATTACATTCAGGAGCCTTGCCACAGGCCCTAGATCAGATAACACACTTCCAGTTAACGAACTCAGTCAGGTTCACACACACACAGACACACACTCACATTCACATGCATGAACATACGCAGACACGCAGACACACTCACACACACACACACACACACACACACACACACACACACACACACACACACACACACACACACACACACACACACACACACACACACACACACACACACACACACACACACACACACACACTGGTTCACATGTTGGGTTCATGGAATGTGCTTTACGTGCAGTTTAGCCGTACACTCCAACATGAATCACATTGTTGAATAATGTCAGATTAATGATTAAGCATATAGTTCAGTATGTTCAGGTAAAACGTTTTATTTTATTATATCTGGGTCAGAAGGATGGAATTCTGTTAGAAAACTCTGATGTGTTTGGAGACATGATTAAATGCTTGTATCCCAGTGTCCCGTACAGTACAGTACCAAAATAAAACCCCACACCATTCAGTACCACAGTCAAATAAACAACCCTAATTTGGTTTACAGCAGAACTATACTCTGACTGGCTTCAGCAGTAAATCATAAAATACATATTCCCTCTAATTCCTTTCCTCTGTCTTTGAGTTCGTTTCCAAAGCCAAAGTGGGCCTCAGTCATTTGAAGTATGGACTGTAGTGACCAACCGCCATGGGACCAAACATAAACAACTATACTGTGAAGAGATAGAGTGTTTTACACAGGAATGAGGAGGGGATGAACGTATAGAGGACAGGAATCAGGAGGGGATGAAAGTATAGAGGACAGGAATTAGGAGGGGGTGAAAGTATAGAGGACAGAAATTAGGAGGGGGTGAAAGTATGGAGGACAGGATTGAGGAGTGGGTGAAAGTATGGAGGACAGAAATGAGGAGCGGGTGAAAGTATGGAGGACAGAAATGAGGAGCGGGTGAAAGTATGGAGGACAGAAATGAGGAGTGGGTGAAAGTATGGAGGACAAAAGTTATGATCGATGAAAAACTGATTTTTCTTCTCCTTTCCTACTTCCTTCAATAGAAGAGTTGAATTCATTTGAAGAATGAATCATAAGCTTTTCAGTCATTATGGTTGACCAGTTGTACTGTACCAAGTACTGTTTGCCCTGTGTGCCAACAACTGTACTGTAATTGTGGACTGTAATTGTGTCGTTAGGCTAATAATACATTAGTGTGATATGGATGTATGTTACATGTATTTCTTTCATAATAAATGTTTTAAGTGTAAGAATATTTATTTATGTCAATATATGGTTATTGTACTTGAGCAAGGGTCACACAGGTACATTTGAGCAAAGGCCTAGTGTTTTCCAAAAGATGCAGTTTATTTGTTTTATTACTATCTAGAAACATCTGTTGAGGTTAGAAAAGCCTTTCAAAGTGTTGACTTTATAAGTATTTCAGAAATGTAAACTGTGTCAACTAATTACCCTGTCCTGTCTAAAAATATCCTCATCTGTAGATCTTGTACCTGCCAAGCAGTAAGTCTGCATAGTTTCAGCTAAAGGGGTTGTTTGTCTCTCAGTGGTGGAAAACTTACCCAATTGTCATACTTGAGTAAAAGTGAAGATAACTTAATAGAAAATGACTCAAGTAAAAGTGAAAGTCAGCCGGTAAAATGCTACTTAAGTAAATGTCTAAAAGTACTTGGTTTTAAATATACTTGTATCAAAAGTAAAAGTATAAATCATTTCAAATTCCTTATATCAAGCCAACCCGACAGCTTAATTTTCCTCATGTTTTTCTGTGTGCTTTCGGCAATAATAACATGACTTACAGTAGAGGCTGTTTTTTTCATGTAGGGTTGGTCCCAGTCCTACCTTCTTGTGCACATTTGAAATCCTATTTCGTAACCTTTTTAGCAGTATATGGAAACAGGTGCTGTTTTCTTTTACATGATATTGCATTCCAAAACCAAAAGCATTGCTTTTTAAGAAAGCTTTTCAAGACAACCACTGATCTTTATCTTTATAATCCACTTCTGTATGTATTTGAGCCAAGTGTTCAACTTAGTATTTGTTCCCATTATGATATACAGTAAGTTTTAGCAGGGTCAGGTTACCAGAGCTTTTAAAATGCTTTGATAAAGCGAAATGATGTGAAGATAACAGTAAACAAAGCTCAAGTTCTTTCATGGCCTCCCATGTGAAACGTAGCCATTTTAGAGGGAGCATGCCCTTGCCTCTTGTTGGATGAAAGAAGTTTCTATTTTGCTTATGCGGTCTCCTCACCTCTCAACTATGGTACATGATCAAATCCAAGCAGGTGGCAACAACAATCTATCAAAATCCACAATTGAAATGACACGTGGAGACGGTTATCTACAGGTGAAAAGGAGCTTTGCGTCTGTACATCTCTCAAAGTTAGTCTCCTCCAACTTGAGCAGTCAAAGCTTAGCCTTGCAGTAATACCGCAACATTAGGGTGGCAGGTAGCCTAGTGGTTAGAGTGTTCCCACATAATGGTTGACCCTGGTGATGACTGCACTCTCTGAGGGTGTCTCAGAAGGAGTTGGGATATGAAAAACAAAGATATGACAAATATAAGCACCCACCAACAAAGTCCATAAAAACTCCACCACACAGGGTCAAGGAGTCCAAAGCTAAATGATTAGCGCTCCTCTCTCGTTTTAACGCTGCCATTAAACAATCTGTTGAAGGAATTCTAAATTCCTCTGTTTCCCAATCAAAATTACACACTCTGTCAATGCATTAAGGGTTTGTAAGACCCTTATTTTATAAGGATGGACAGAGCCCCGGTCTTAAAAGTCAGGTAACAGCCTTTAATTCAAGTGAGTACTCGTTTCATTCACATTTTACCACAGGTTATAAACTGAAAATGACGTCAGCGTTTTCTAAATGTTCCGTCTCTTCTTGACACTGGTAGAAAGGCTCTATAGTTCTCAAGCCTTCCCTCCTCGCCTAGAGCCAAGGTCAGTCAGTGTAGATAAGCATTCTAGACAGTCTGGAGATAGTTCATTCATTTGTACCAAGGCATTGTTCTAATCTCCTGACTACATTATATTCAATACTGGGAGCAAGAGAGAAAATTCATACATGTACAGTAACATAATAGCCCTTTAATTCATCCTGATTGAAATGTATACATAATTAGTCATTATAGATACAATTTCCCTTAACACAATCAGAGGAATGAGCGCTCGCTGACAATTTACTGCCTTGTCAGTGTGCAATTAGAAAGCAGTTTGTGGAGGCCTCTCAACCTGCAACTGTGTGTAATAGATGGAGAAGACAGCACGTTGGGAAGATTATATATGGGCACGAACAGCGTCACTGCTTAGGGAGTATGGAGTACATGTATGTAAATGTACTGTAAAGGTTGTTGATTGAAGGGATAGCATAGCACAATGCAAAGTGTTATGACTGCGTTGCTGTGTGCGTGTGGTCCTTGATGAATAGGTTAGGTTCCCATTGCAATTTCAAAAAGGGTAGGTTATTGGCTTTGTTCAGATAGATGACTGACATCTTCTCCAGATAATCTAGATGGTTAGTGGGTAAAGTGAAGGGCACTTATTTTGGTAATGAGTAGGAATTAAAAATGCATTGGGACTTATCGGAAGAAAGAAAATAAATAAGACATGTTTTATTGTCACATACACAGGATAGGTGCAGTGGAATGTGTACAGGGTCAGCCATGGTAGCACGGTGCCCCTGGAGCAAATGAGGGTAGATGTTCCACCTTGTCGGCTCGGGTACTCGAACCAGCCACCTTTCCATTACTGGCCCAACGGTCTAACAGCGAGGCTACCTGCCGCTAGGCTACCTCCCCTCCCCCTAACACTCTGGGCTGTTTACACAAGTGAAAAGGTGACAGGTATCATTTTTTTTGTGTTTCGAAAGCCAATTAGTCTTTCAGCGCTAAGGGTTCCAGAGCTTTCTGGTTTAATCCAGCCAGCCTAGGGAGAAACAGATCCTCCTCTGCCTGACCTGGAGGGAGCCAGAGTGGAGTGTAGAGGTAGAGAGGTGGAGGGTAGCAGGGGGTGCTGGAGGGAATTGTGGTATGGCGGTTAAGCGGTACATCTCGTGCAAGCCCTCTGCGTGAGTACGGTGTTTGGCTCCTCTTTCGTGTTTAGACAGAAAGAAAAAGGGGGGAAGGGGTGGAACCACTTCCAAGAAGGCAGCAGCACTGTACTGTAGGTGAGCCTGCTGCAGAGTGCAGAGAGAGGGGGAGATCAGAGTTACGATTGAGCCTCTCCAGAGAGGAAAAAATCCTCACTGTTGAATGGGGGCAGCGTCATAACATGGTGAGCGATAACAGACAGCTAAAGCGTTTAGAATGGGGATCAATCCTTCCCCTCTCTTTATTCTTCTATAGGCCTTGGGTGGTGGTGGTGTTGTGGCCCTTGTGGAGGGAGGGCTAGAGTGTGAAGGGCCAGACCAGAGAGAGATAGATCTGTGTAAGCTGTTACTGACAGACACTGGCTACATTAACAGCTGGGTTATGAGATCTAACAAGCCCACACCATGGTCGAGGGAGGGATCAGATAAACATCTCATTGCAGATCCACCCCACACACCAACCAATAACGTCAAACTAGGTAGGCTTGGAGCGGAGGCTAGATAAAGCCCAACTCTGCTGGATGTGTTTCATGAGTTTGAGAGGAATTCTGTCAGTCTTACAAAATGTTATATTGTCAAATACAGTATATCTCTGACATGATAAGCAAGTCCAACATATCATATCCGAGCAATAACGTAATATGTTATTCATAAACACATTCTCAGTGCACACCTGACACAGGTAACGAAGAATAGTAGGCATTGGATTATCCTTAAACATTGTTGATTAAAAACTTGATAGACAGTTATGTCAGATACAGTTGCTACCTCAGTTTCACAAGATACACTAGGTTCACTGTCACCTGTGGATAACCTTACTTCACTCCCTCCCAACTTTAATTGACAGTCTTGATACATTTTTTGTTGCCATCTGTTTGGCAGGCTGTGTACCCAAGCCCTGAGGAGAGGTAGAGAGGAGACCACAAAACCAAAATAGAAACAAGTTGAACGTAAACAGGCCAGGACCTGCTCTTCGTCTGGCTTTGACTGCTATTTATGGTCTCATGGCATAGTGGCAGATATGTAATTATTTGTGTGTGAATTCGAACAGTTATTTTGACCATGAGAAGTTGACCGAAGCACTCTTAAGGTTATGGTACAACAGTTTCCATTGCACAAAAGCAGCAGACAGTTATCAGAAAGTTGTGAGAATGGGGGCAGTCAGGCTTTGCAATCGACACTTAATTTATCACTTGATAACATATCAACATTTTCATTGGATTTTCCCTTGCCCTCTTGTACAATTTACATTTTAATCTCTAAAGCTTCTCCTTTTTTTCCCAGTACGGTGAACCTCTCAAGCTATAGCCTCTGGCAGGACAGAGTCAAGAATCAAACGTGGACTTTTTCACAAGCGTTGGTTGGTTGTTGCTTGTTTTCATGTTACTGGTCAGATGCCGTTGATGCCAGTTTGTCGACAGTTGCAGAGAACAGTGTTGAGTGTGCAGTTGACCTGTGGATAACCCCTAATTATAGCTGAACAATTGACTCTTATTTCCTGCTCCAATGGTGATAACCTATACAATGCCAATTATATTCAAACTGACGGACAGCGGAATCAAATGCAAATTGGTACCGGTGTCGATACAGACAGATGCTTGTCAAGACGACCTATAGGAACATCGATGGTGCTGTAGATGAGGGGAATGTAGCCCACATTGTCTTCAGTTAGTACTCAATACAAAGTATTTGACACCAACTAGTCTGTTATGAACATTTGCATATTATTCACTATAAAGAACTGGGAGCCCTGCCACAGACAGTAGCGACTAGGTCAACTGTGTCAACTGTCAATCACTGAAGTGTTTCACTGTGTAGTGTTGTGAATTCAAGGCAAGAGAAAGTCATCCGTTTTCACACCACACATCTTCCTTCCTCCAAGTGCTACACAATCAGATGAACCTCTTCACCTTTGTTTGTGTAACCAGACTAACCTCATGCTGTCTCCAATGTCTGGAAGGCAACCAAGGAATGTCAGGCTTTTAATCTCTTCTCTGATAGTTACCCCGAACTACATTTACTTATAGTTCTGTTAGTGTACATCTGGGGTGTATTTGATGTCATGAACACTGGCAGTTCACCCACACTGACTGTCTATGGTTATGGAATGATCCATTATCTGAGAAGTTGACGGTAGCGTGAGGCCATGGTCTGATGCTCTGTGCCCAATACAGAATCACTGTGTGGGATCTGAAAGATGGCTTGGGATAGCCCATTTTCTGTCATCTGATTTGATTTTGAATACTTACAGTGCATGTCGTTGACACTCACAGCATAACATCCATACTGTATCTATCATGTAAAGAGCTGAAAGATGCACGGTGATCTTTATTAATCATTTATTGTGTCCAATAGTGATGTACGATTTAACACGTAGGGCCGGTTTCCTAGACACAGATAAAGCCCTTGACTCAAAATAATCATCAGCTTAATGGAGATTCTCCAGTGAAAGTCCTATTTAGTCCAGGACAAGTTAATCTCTGTCTGGGAAACCAGCCCCTATAGATGGACTGGCTGAAAACACACCTTCTTCTCAACTTCAACTGACACACCACCTCTGTCTCCATTAGTGTGGCTGTGATTTATATTATGTCTGTGCAAACAAAGGTCCTGACCCCGACACATCGCGTGTATTCACCTGAGAAAAGGACTATTTACAGTGAGGCTGTTAAAAAGTATTTGAAAGGTGTTAGCAAGGCTTAGCCTGCCTCAGCGGTGCTCAACTTGTTTGGCCTGTAAAAGCCATTCTGCTCCAGGCCTCTTTCCTCCGTGCAGACGAAGAGAGGGAAAGAGAGAGAAAAAACAGCCCTGTGATGGGATCCCCCTTCAGGTGAAGTGCTTTGCTTAGATAATATCACCGTTCCTACATCTACAGAACCTGTTTGGGTTATTTTCAAATAAGAGAAAAGGAGAGGGGGTGAGGAACAGGGAGAGGGGGGGTGAGGAGCAGGGAGGGGGAGGGAAAACTGAGCGCGTCAACAACAAAGGAGACCTGCGTGCAAACAGAAGGAGGAACTCCCTTTAGGTGAGTGCCTGGAAACATGGGCTTTGCACGAAACCCTTTATACAGGTTGACTGGAGAGCACACCTTTTTTTGGAGGACAGGCAGTTGTCATTTTATAAGTCTGATTTTAATCTCAGTAGTTTCACTGAGAATCATAATGATTATGATAATGATTTTAATGACTTCAAGTGTTTGTTTGGTTGCTATACAGTAGTAGTTGAGGTTGTTGTCATTGGTAAGCACTTTGTCCTTTGAACTTGGTTGATCAGACTGTCACTAAGAATTGTTGCTTATTTTTTTATTTAACCGTTATTTAAGTAGGCAAGTCAGTTAAGAACAAATTCTTATTTACAATGACGGCCTACCCCGGCCAAACCCGGACGACGCTGGTCCAATTGTGCACCGCCCTGTGACTCCCAATCACGGCCGGTTGTGATCCAGAAACACCACCAGAATGATTAGATCACAAATCTTCGATTCTATGACCACTATTTTGCATTGTGTCTTTGTCTTGTGTTCGTATGTGTTTATGTTTCATTGTATGTATGTAAATGAGTTAGTGGCCATTTAATGAATGACTCTTTTGATCTATAACAGAAATCAAAGTTCGGCCTGTTACTGGTGGTGTGGTCTTTGCAGGCACCATAAACAGGTCTCCCAGGTGGTCTGGGTGTGTGTGTGTGTCTGTATATAATGTGAGAGGGTGTGAGGAGGCAGTCTGTGTGCGGGGGACAGCCAGGCTCTTATTGATGGTGGTGCGCTCAGTGGAGCCAAATCCAAACTGACAGCTGAGTTTAATGATATTTATTTCCAGGCCACGCACTCCCAGACCTGTTCTGGATCTGGAGCTGTGCTAGGGGCCAGAGCTCAGTACAATGTGCCTGCGGCGTCTAGTCTTGTGTATGTTTGCCTCTGTGTCTGTGTTGGGGCTAATGTTTATGCCATGTGTGATTTGTGTGTGTATGTGGTTGTGTATGTTTGAATGTTTGTGCGCGTGTTCTCGTTTGAAGCTTGCATGTGTGTATGTCCGTGTGTGTGTATGTGCATTTGTGTGCTTTTTTGATATGTGCATGTGTGTGTGTATCTGCACGTCTCTAGGTGTGTGTACAGTACGTGCATCCGTGTGTCTCCGTTGGTACAGTATGTTTACCCTCACCTCTATGTTTCTGTACGCTGTACAAGAGCGTGAATCAATTCACTACATGAATGTACCCAGACTGTCCTCAACATAAACTATCCTGCTAAATTATCCTGCTATTTACTCTCTGTTCTACACCCTGTCCATCTTCTATCCCTGGGCCAGGCCTTCCAGCAGAGCTCTCTTTGACACCGCTCTGTTCAAGATCTCCACAGTTAACCTAGACATAACACATCCTCCTAATCCACCACCACCACCCTGCCATGCTTCATTGCATTGGAACCACACTGACTGAAGCAGCGTTGGTTGAGTGCAATATTCTTCGTTCCTGGTCCTGGGAACCCACAGGGTGTTCAGGGTTTTGTTCCATCCCACTACTAACACACCCAAACAGAATCCTGTGCAGCCTGTGGGTCCCCAGGTGTTTAGAGTATCACTGTCATCTTTGTCACTTTCATTCAAGGAAATTATGTCAGAGCTACAGTCACAGTAAACCATTGGTACACAATAGCCTCACCTATTATCTTGTTTATCATTTTACCTATACAGGACATTATGCTTTATGGTGAGTTATAGGGTATACGTTTACAAAGCAGTCAATGATGGGAGAGTATCACACATTGGTATCACACAGCAATTAAGTTACATCAGAGGTCATGTAATGTCACTATTATAATTGCCGACTTCATGGATGAATGTGTGTAGGTGTAGTCCAGCATAGGCCCTTTCAGCACTGATGTGATGCAAAACGTCTTTCAGCCTCATTAAACAGGCTTTTCCTTCCTCACAACCCACACCACTCATTGTTTCCATTGGTGGATTTGAATATCTCATTGACTAGATCATTAGACCTCCATATTCAGACTGGGATGAGTCTCTATTGTTTGTGTGGTTAAATCTGCTACTGGCTATTTCATTGAGCTACACTAGTAGCTAATGGAACTAGCATCTAATTGTAGAAACTAAGGCTAGTCTACTCTACCCACAAACTTATATCATTAAACAATATTGTAACCAGGGGTTGGAACCCAAATTATTTTCCAATCGTTTCGGTCTGAACAGTACCATCATTTTTTGGGATCTGTTCCGCTGTTCTGACCAGAAAAATAAAGTTCTGAAGTGGTTCAAACCCAGAAAAGGTAATGGTTAATTCCTTTCTGTTCCTTTTTTAAATCACTGAAATCGTTTTTTGTGGTTGTTTTGCTATGAAGAGGGGAGGCGGGCAAGCTATAGTTATTTACATGCATGGGACAGACAAGTGTAGTGTGTAAAATGAGAGAGTGGGTGGAGGAGGAGCTTGGCTTGAAGTACTTGGCATCGTGTTCTGACATGCATAATCTGAATTAGGCCCAAAGAATTATACTTACGGAGGAGCGGCTTCTATGAAGGAACTAACTTAGAATGTCTTTGAAATTCAGAGAGTTGGCTTAACGTTGGACCAGAGCTAGCTAGCTAGCTAACAAACTTGTGTGTGCAGAGCGGCATCAGAATAAAAAAAAAGAGTCTTATTTATTTGTAGTAAATAAAACCAACGTGAAACGTGATAACTACAGTATCATTGAAAAAGTGAATCCATTAATCCATTATTCTCTAATAAATCATTTCTGAGTCATGCTTGTAATGTCAGTAGGCTACAGTAAGCTGCGCATTATGCCCTAAAAATATTCTACCATGCCCAGAAATCTGCTCCTTTTATTCTTTGTCCTCAACGCTCTAGGCGACCAGTTTTGATAGCCTTTAGCCGCACCCTCATACTACTCCTCCTTTGTTCCGTGGGTGATGTGGAGGTAAACCCATGCCCTGCATGTCCCCAGGCACCCTCATTTGTTGACTTCTGTAATCGAAAAAGCCTTGGTTTCATGCATGTCAACATCAGAAGCCTCCTCCCTAAGTTTGTTTTACTCACTGCTTTAGCACACTCTGCCAACTCTGATGTCCTTGCCGTGTCTGAATCCTGGCTTAGGAAGGCCACCAAAAATTCTGAGATTTCCATACCCAACTATAACATTTTCCGTCACGATAGAAGAGGGAGGAGTTGCAGTCTACTGCAGAGATAGCCTGCAAAGTAATGTCATACTTTCCAGGTCCCTACCCAAACAGTTCGAACTACTAATTTTAAAAATTACTCTCTCCAGAAATGTCTCTCACTGTTGCCGCCTGCTACCGACCCCCCTCAGCTCCCAGCTCTGCCCTGGACACCATTTGTGAATTGATCACCCCCCATCTAGCTTCAGAGTTTGTTCTGTTAGGTGACCTAAACTGGGATATGCTTAACACCCCGGCAGTCCTACAATCTAAGCTAGATGCCCTCAATCTCACACAAATCATCAAGGAACCCACCAGGTACAACCCTACATCTGTAAACAAGGGTACCCTCATAGACGTTATCCTGCCAACTGGCCCTCCAAATACACCTCCACTGTCTTCAATCAGGATGTCAGCGATCAGCGATCACTGCCTCATTGCCTGTATCCGCTATGGGTCCCGCAGTCGAACGACCACCCCTCATTACTGTCAAACGCTCCCTAAAACACTCCTGCGAGCAGGCCTTTTTAATCGACCTGGTCCGGGTATCCTGGAAGGATATTGACCTCATCCCGTCAGTTGAGGATGCCATTCTTTAAAAGTAACTTCCTCACCATCTTAGATAAGCATGCTCCGTTCAAAAAATGCAGAGCTAAGAACAGATATAGCCCTTGGTTCACTCCAGACCTGACTGCCCTCGACCAGCACAAAAACATCCTGTGGCAGACTGCAATAGCATAGAATATTCCCCGCGATATGCAACTGTTCAGGGAAGTCAGGAACCAATACACGCAGTCAGTCAGGAAAGCAAAGGCCAGCTTTTTCAAGCAGAAATTTGCATCCTGTAGCTCCAACTCCAAAAATTTCTGGGACACTGTAAAGTCCATAAAGAACAAGAGCACCTCCTCCCAGCTGCCCACTGCACTGAGGCTAGGTAACACAGTCACCACCGATAAATCCATGATAATCGAAAACTTCAACAAGCATTTCTCAACGGCTGGCCATGCCTTCCTCCTGGCTACTCCAACCTCGGCCAACAGCTCCGCCCCCCCCCCAGCTTCTCCTTTACCCAAATCCAGATAGCAGATGTTCTGAAAGAGCTGCAAAACCTGGATCCGTACAAATCAGCTTGACAATCTGGACCCTCTATTTCTGAAACTATCCGCCGCCATTGTCGCAACCCCTATTACCAGCCTGTTCAACCTCTCTTTCATAACGTCTGAGATCCCCAATGATTGGAAAGCTGCCGCAGTTATCACCCTCTTCAAAGGGGGAGACACCCTGGACCCAAACTGTTACAGACCTATATTCATCCTGTCCTGCCTATCTAAGGTCTTCGAAAGCCAAATTAACAAACAGATCACTGACCATCTCGAATCCCACCGTACCTTCTCCGCTGTGCAATCTGGTTTCCGAGCCGGTCACGGGTGCACCTCAGCCACGCTCAAGGTACTAAACGATATCATAACCGCCATCAATAAAAGACAGTACTGTGCAGCCATCTTCATCGACCTGGCCAAGGCTTTTGACTCTGTCAATAACCATATTCCTATCGGCAGACTCAGTAGCCTCGGTTTTTCTAATGACTGCCTTGCCTGGTTCACCAACTACTTTGCAGAGTTAGTTCAGTGTGTCAAATCGGAGAGCATGTTGTCCGGTCCTCTGGCAGTCTCCATGGGGGTGCCACAGGGTTCAATTCTCGAGCCGACTCTTTTCACTGTATATATCAATGATGTTGCTCTTGCTGCGGGCGATTCCTTGATCCACCTCTACGCAGACGACACCATTCTGTATACTTCTGGCCCTCCCTTGGACACTGTGCTATCTAACCTCCAAACGAGCTTCAATGCCATACAACACTCCTTCCGTGGCCTCCAACTGCTCTTAAACGCTGGTAAAACCAAATGCATGCTTTTCAACCATTCGCTGCCTGCACCCGCACGCCCGACTAGCATCACCACCCTGGATGGTTCCGACCTAGAATGTGTGGACATCTATAAGTACCTAGGTGTCTGGCTAGACTGTAAACACTCATTTCAGGCTAATATCAAACATCTCCAATCTAAAATCAAATCTAGAGTCGGCTTTCTATTTCGCAACAAAGCCTCCTTCACTCTCGCCGTCAAACTTACCCTAGTAAAACTGACTATCCTACCGTCCCTCGACTTCGGGGATGTCATCTACTAAATAGCTTCCAATACTCTACTCAGCAAACTGGATGCAGTTTATCACAGTGCCATTCGTTTTGTTACTAAAGCACCTTATAGCACCCACCACTGCGACCTGTATGCTCTAGTCGGCTGGCCCTCGCTACATATTCGTCGCCAGACCCACTGGCTCCAGTACATCTACAAGTCCATGCTAGGTAAAACTCTGCCTTATCTCAGTTCACTTGTCACGATGGCAACACCCACCCGTAGTACGCGCTCCAGCAGGTGTATCTCACTGATCATCCCTAAAGCCAACACCTCATTTGGCCGCCTTTCCTTCCAGTTCTCTGCTGCCTGTGACTGGAACAAATTGCAAAAATCGCTGAAGTTGGAGACTTTTATCTCCCTCACCAACTTTAAACTTCTGCTATCTGAGCAGCTAACCGATCGCTGCAGCTGTACATTGTCCATCTGTAAATAGCCCACCCAATTTACCTACCTCATCCCCATACTGTTTTTATTTATTTACTTTTGTGCTCTTTTGCACACCAGTATCTCTACCTGCACATGACCATCTGATCATTTATCACTCCAGTGTTAATCTGCTAAATTGTAATTATTCGCCGACTGTGTTATTGACTTGTTCATTGTTTCCTCCATGTGTAACTCTGTGTTGTTGTCTACAACTATTATTATTGGACCATGCTGGTCATTTATGAACATTTGAACATCTTGGCCATGTTCTGTTATAATCTCCACCCGGCACAGCCAGAAGAGGACTGGCCACCCCACATAGCCTGGTTCCTCTCTAGGTTTCTTCCTAGGTTTTGGCCTTTCTAGGGAGTTTTTCCTAGCCACCGTGCTTCTACACCTGCATTGCTTGCTGTTTGGGGTTTTAGACTGGGTTTCTGTACAGCACTTTGAGATATCAGCTGATGTACGAAGGGCTATATAAATACATTTGAATTTGAAATACACTGGCAAAGATTTTCAGCTGGCAGGCAGACACAGGAATAGGCGATTTGTTGCATTTTTATGTGTGACTGGAACTTAAAAATAACATTGTTAACCAGTTCCCGTGCTTTTAAAAGAACAGTTCTGTTCTGGAACAGTATAGATCACTTCAGTTCCTGGTTCTGATTCTGTTCCTCAAAACATTTCATAATTTTCCGGTTTCCGGTTCTGTTCCCCGAACCGGTTCCAATCCCCTGATTCTAACACACAGTTTATTCTCAGAAGTCACCATCTCAGTCTGTTCATGTGACATTCCAATTATAGATACTTGTCAACAATCATCAGCAACTTCAATCTGCAGTCTTACAATATTTATGAACAAAACTTATTATGGATACTCTTCACTATGAGTGACATGGAAGATGTCGATGAGAACTACACCCACCCGTACTACTTACCACATCTTTGTTTCCCTGTAGTAGACTCAAAAAGACTCTGGGTTGATCTATTTGTGAACAGTATACAGTGTGTGTGTGTGTGTGTGTGTGTGTGTGTGTAGCTAGCTAGCTAGCTAACTTCCTGGAGAATTTAATCAGGGTAGGTCACAGTCATAGAAAGGCAGACGTTGGTGTTTTTATGAATACCTGTAGAGAAGATGACATGTAAAGTCGACTAAAACTACACCTAGTATGCAGAGCATGCAGAAGCTTGAAATACAATGTGTTGTTTTGTACTCTTACATGTCAGTGTATGCGTGTGTAGGTTTAGAATTGTTTGTGAATAGAACACAATTTTTCAGTCTGGGTGTGTTTGCGTCGCTTCACACCTGAGCAATGTTTCTGTGGCTGTTTTTGGTTGTCTAAAAATAACTGTACATTTTATTGTTAGTTGCTGAAAGAATCCTCCCTCCCTACTCTCTAACCCCCTAATACTGATATATGATTTACTGTACTGTATGTTGGGCGGTTACCATTGTCAGGTTACAAACATCATCACGAACGTCAGTGAAAGGAATGCCACCACACAGCAATGTGATGCAGACTCTGCCTCCATGCCTCAACCTGGGCCTCCTCTTTGGTTGTCTTGGTCATGGACTGTGGTAATATGATATTATGGAAACAATACAAAGCCATAACTCATGTAAAGTATTATATCTAACTACCACTGGTACTCTTCTCTATTGTGAAAAGATACCTGCAAGCCTGCAAGCTGCTTGTTCTGAATAGAAATGTGGCAATGATCCAATCATAACAGTTTTGAAAAATATGCTTTCTAGTCTAGTGTATGACGACAATTGACAAACATATCATGTCAATCCATTGATTGAAGCAAACTGAGAAGTTAATTGCAGTGTATGTCAAATTTCTACTTGAAAGGTGTAAAATATATGCAAATAAAAGCTTGAAATGTTTCACTACCAGTGATACTCTCTGGCTGTCACGTGTCACATATATCACAGCTCATGATGAGACCCATCACTGTTTGGATACTGCAGATTATGATGGATTGGTTAACTCACTGATTGACAGATGTTGATTATTTAATGGTCCAATGCAGACTTTTGTTTATCTCAATATGAAATCATTTCTGGGTAACAATTAAATACCTTTCTAAAATTGTCGAAAATAAACCAAAATAGCATCTTAGTAAAGAGCAATATCTCAAGAAAAAATGTAAGTAGGACTGTCTGGGAGTGGTCTTAGTGGGGAGGTGAAAACTGAAACTTCGACCTCTCTTTTTTATTGCTCCCGAGTGGCGCAGCGGTCTAAGGCACGGCATCTCAGTGCTTGATGTGTCATTACAGACACCCTTGTTCAAGTCCAGGCTGTATCACAACTGGCCATGATTGGGAGTCCCAAATAGGTGGTGCACAATTGGCCCAGCGTCGGCCCGGTTTGGTCGGTGTAGGCCGTCATTGTAAATAAGAATTTGTTCTTAACTGACTTGCCTAGTTAAATAAAGGTTAAAAAAACCTTATTGACTGCCTGCCTGGTGATGTCACCAGACAGGCCAAAACTCCATCCCACCAAAACAGGCTGATATTTCAGGCAGTCTTTTCAAACAGCTCTTAAACAGTTCACTAAAAGCGCATCATCATAATTTTCACTGTTTCACAGTATTATTCCAGCCTCATAGTGTGGAAATATATATAAATGTCAAGCCCTGACCTTAGATATCGAAGTTTATTGTTGTCTCTGATTTGGGATCATATTTAGGCAGCCCTTTTTCCCACTTTCTGGTGTGGGATCTTGTCTACATTTAGTTGCCTGAGTGCACAACAGTAGCGTCATGTTTCGTTTGGTTGTTGTTTTTTGTTCCCTGGGTTTCGGTTTATTAAGATTATGTGGAACTCTACTCACGCTGTGCCTTGGTCTCAACATTACGACGAACGTGACAATAAAACACAGGGAAATCATGTTGTTGACTGCACTGGGCCTTTAAAAAGCACTGCAGATATGGATACAGTGCCTAATTCAAAATATCATAATCAAAATATAATAATGTCACAACTAACTTCCATTATGATCCTCTGACTAGTTTGATGTGGTACCTCCCTGCTCGGGAGAGTGACGAGAGGTAAACTGAGAGGTGTAGTTGTCCACAACAGAGTGATAGTTACATTGGCATCCCTGTTATTTGACTACACCAAAAGACACCTACAAAGATAAACATGAAGGAAACCTCTGAAACATCACAAACATGCTGAACGTGCTTTAAAAACAAAAAATGACACACATGCTTATCTGTGACAACGTGGATTGGTGATCTACGCTCGCATAGACTATCTCAGTGGTCTTGTGTCGTGTGGAAAACACAGGTTCGATACTTGATCCCTCAGCAAAGATACTGAACTGTGAAAATCTCAATATCCCTCTTATGCTCCTGGTTTAATTTTCTCTTTTCCCCCTCTCTTCCACTAAACTAAAGGGAATATTACTGGAAAGCATTGAAGAAGATGAGGAATTGTTTAAGATATGGACCTCTACATTTTACCACATACCAAGAAATGTGCTTTATAAATAAAACACTGTCATTCTTATTTATTGCCCCTCTCCTACTAAAAATGATTTTTTTGGTGTGTGGAAATCCCAACGTGAAAAGAATGCTAACAATGTCAGCGATGTGATTTTCTCCACTGTTTACCATGGCTTTAGATATCAGTGATCATCCGGATAAGAGAACACGCATTCTGTGTTTGATCTGTCTAGACAGTGTGTCACCTGCTGTGTTTATGGAGATAGGTATAATTTAGATGGCTAGATATTTCCCTTATATGGCATTGCCACTTCTACTATCTTAAATGCTAACTGCTGTTGTGTATTCCGAGAATGCTAACTAATCTCCAAGGGGACCTGTCAGTAGCTAGTCTGGTAGTCTGGTTGGCGTGGTTTCCTGACCGTGTCAGAGCTGTGGAACTGTTGCGTAATCAGTCTTCCTACTCCTCCATGGTTGGCCATAAAGGTGCGTGAGAGAGCCTGTTCTACCCCATTTAATGAATCATTCTCTAGCCATCAGATACTGCTTCATCAGATAAAACGGCATAAATCAGTTGTCTACATAAACATTGGCGATAAAGGATCGGAGAACATGAGAGCTACTTAAAGAACACAGCAGAGCTCTGATAAGTCACTCTAGATCAGACTCAAATCAGGCCACGCTACAGTAGTGTGCCGAGTAGAAGATGGTTCTGTGGAATGTCTTTACCCCACACCCTCATCTCCCTCAACAATGATTGTGTCAAATGGAGAATCCCTTAAAATGTAGAATATTCTGCAGACCAATATACTGTGGTATCAGGAGGTCCTCAAGTGAGAATTATCATGCTTTTGAAGTGCAAGATTGAGATATTGTTGTGTTTGAAACACCTGCCAAATGCCTGCCTGCCTCCCTATCAGCACTCATATTTAGGAGAGGGAGAACGTGAAGGAGGGATTGCTGCCGCTATGCTGACAGAAACAAGCTGAGACACAAACAGTGATCTCACCCAGGGCCAACCCATCCTCTCTCCATGCTAAAATACTGTACAGGCAAGGAACAGCCCTGTCAGCCTTTCTGTTGTTGTTTTTTACCCCCTTTTTCTTCGATCTTGTCTGTCTCATCCCCAACAGACTCGGAAGAGGCGAAGGTGGTGTCATGCGTCCTCTGAAACATGACCCGCCTAACCGCGCTCCTTAAAACCTGCCAGCTTAACCCGGAAGCCAATGGTGGAAACACCGTTCAACTGGCGATCAGGGTCAGCCTGCAGGCACCTGGCTCGCCACAAGGAGTCGCGCGATAAGCCATGTAAAGCCCCACCAGCCAAACCCTCATCTAACCTGGACGACACTGGGCCAATTGTGCGCGGCTCTATGGGACTCCGGTTGTGGCACAGCATGGGAATGCCTTAGACCGCTGCGCCACTTGGGAGGCCCAGGCAACTTGTTTTCAAAAGAGGAATCCCAGGAAACACAGGCCTATAAACAATTGTTATGATCGTGTCATTATTAATGATTAATCTTTGTGTCATTCATATTGGGAATCACAGCACTGACCATAAAACACAAATAGCTTCAACAACCTGGGATGCTTTTCCTGAAAACTTCTTAGCACTAATATTGTGCAATGGACTAAAGATGATCTTAGTGCTATGAAGCTTTTGGGAAACTCATCCCTGTACATCATTCTCTATTATTTCATTAGAACAAAATCAGCTGACCCTCTTCATGCTTCCCTTCGGTCTCACTCTGTTATTTCCAGTCTAGTTGTGGTAAAAGACACAGTGAAAGCTGGTCACATCCTGTCCCTGGCTTTGGCCCTGGTCTGCTGTTTCTAATCAGGAAAGTTCATGTCCAGCCACTGAGCTAGGGACCATGGAGCTGTACCTTTTCCAGGAAGCTGGCCTGGCAATGGGACAGCCTGCCTGTGACTGAGAGAGGATGTTTTCTTTTCTACACCCTCTGTTTGTCAGGTCTGGACTGGAAGGGGGGTTAGGTGGGGGTTGGAGTGGGCCTGGGTAAGTTGGTGTTTCTATTTCAGTCTCTGCGATGGAGGGAGGGTGGGAGGAAGGGAGGGTCCCTTTCTATGAGGTCTTTGGTCCGTCTCTTACCTTTGATCGAGCCTGTGACATCAGAGGTGAAGGAAGGGCACCAGAGCAAGCCAGGAGAATGGAAAGGAAGTCTTGCCCTTGTGATGTCACAGCGTCATCACTGACCCTTGCCCCTCTCAACCTCCCTAACACCCTCCTTTGCTCCCTGTTTCTTGAAATTGTACCCATTTTTGGTCAAGAGCATCAAACCCCGTACTCGTAGGGGATGTTTGTTGTCGTAGTTCCGGTTGTTTGATTGACAGACGCTGTCAGCGGGGGACTGCTCTACAACCTCACCTTCATTGTAAATTGGTGGTGTCTTTGTCCTTGTTCATTCAAAGTAATTAGCACCTAGACATTCTCTAACGTACCTAACCTTACAACATCAACAGAAGTGTTCCTCAGAAAGACAGCTTCTAATATATAATGAATTAGATGATCTTGGAACCCAATCAAGAAGCGTGAAGTCCTCTCTGTGTACACAATGGAGGGTCAGAATCAAAGAGGTAGGCGTGATGAAAGCACTTCCCCTCGACTGACCTCATGTCATTCCAGGCCTGTCACGTTACAGCAGTGGGATCAAAACAAACACTTTGTAAACTGATCTCCATTCAGTGCCGAGCAGAAACCTTTTGACAACAACAGCCAACAAAACAACAACCGGCGTGGCAGAAGGGCAGAGAAACACCAGAGGAAAGACCATTGACAATTAACCATTGACAAATAGCTTTAAGTGAAAAGAGGCATAAAACTGAAATATCACATTTATATACAGTGACTTGCGAAAGTATTCGGCCCCCTTGAACTTTGCAACCTTTTGCCACATTTCAGGCTTCAAACATAAAGATATAAAACTGTATTTTTTGTGAAGAATCAACAACAAGTGGGACACAATCATGAAGTGGAACGACATTTATTGGATATTTCAAACTTTTTTAACTAATCAAAAACTGAAAAATTGGGCGTGCAAAATTATTCAGCCCCCTTAAGTTAATACTTTGTAGCGCCACCTTTTGCTGCGATTACAGCTGTAAGTCGCTTGGGGTATGTCTCTATCAGTTTTGCACATCGAGAGACTGAAATTGTTTTCCATTCCTCCTTGCAAAATAGCTCGAGCTCAGTGAGGTTGGATGGAGAGCATTTGTGATCGGCAGTTTTCAGTTCTTTCCACAGATTCTCGATTGGATTCAGGTCTGGACTTTGACTTGGTCATTCTAACACCTGGATATGTTTATTTTTGAACCATTCCATTGTAGATTTTGCTTTATGTTTTGGATCATTGTCTTGTTGGAAGACAAATCTCCATCCCAGTCTCAGGTCTTTTGCAGACTCCATCAGGTTTTCTTCCAGAATGGTCCTGTATTTGGCTCCATCCATCTTCCCATCAATTTTAACCATCTTCCCTGTCCCTACTGAAAAAAAGCAGGCCCAAACCATGATGCTGCCACCACCATGTTTGACAGTGGGAATAGTGTGTTCAGGGTGATGAGCTGTGTTGCTTTTACGCCAAACATACCGTTTTGCATTGTTGCCAAAAAGTTCAATTTTGGTTTCATCTGACCAGAGCACCTTCTTCCACATGTTTGGTGTGTCTCCCTGGTTGCTTGTGGCAAACATCAAATGACACTTTTTATGGATATCTTTCAGAAATGGCTTTCTTCTTGCCACTCTTCCATAAAGGCCAGATTTGTGCAATATACGACTGATTGTTGTCCTATGGACAGAGTCTCCCACCTCAGCTGTAGATCTCTGCAGTTCATCCAGAGTGATCATGGGCCTCTTGGCTGCATCTCTGATCAGTCTTCTCCTTGTATGAGCTGAAAGTTTAGAGGGACGGCCAGGTCTTGGTAGATTTGCAGTGGTCTGATACTCCTTCCATTTCAATATTATCGCTTGCACAGTGCTCCTTGGGATGTTTAAAGCTTGGGAAATCTTTTTGTATCCAAATCCAGCTTTAAACTTCTTCACAAAAGTATCTCGGACCTGCCTGGTGTGTTCCTTGTTCTTCATGATGCTCTCTGCGCTTTTAACGGACCTCTGAGACTATCACAGTGCAGGTGCATTTATACGGAGACTTGATTACACACAGGTGGATTGTATTTATCATCATTAGTCATTTAGGTCAACATTGGATCATTCAGAGATCCTCACTGAACTTCTGGAGAGAGTTTGCTGCACTGAAAGTAAAGGGGCTGAATAATTTTGCACGCCCAATTTTTCAATTTTTGATTTGTTAAAAAAGTTTGAAATATCCAATAAATGTCGTTCCACTTCATGATTGTGTGCCACTTGTTGTTGATTCTTCACAAAAAATACAGTTTTATATCTTTATTTTTGAAGCCTGAAATGTGTCAAAAGATCGCAAAGTTCAAGGGGGCCGAATACTTTCGCAAGGCACTGTACAGGAGAACAATCGCCTTATGGCGAGGATAGCTGTGCTGCAAGCCCAGCTTCAGACGCAATTGTTAGGAAAGGGTCATTTCAGTGAAGGGAAGGATGAAACAGTGTCTGTGCCACCAATAAGTACAGATAGTAATATAAATACCATCTCACGTCCCCACAGCCGGACAATTTTCTCATAGCTTCTGGAAGGAAATGCTGTAGGAATGCTCAATCGGTGTCGCTTATTCAGCCGACAGAAACTTTCAACCGGATCTCCCCATTGAGCAACAGGTCAGAGTCAGAGGCCGAGCCTTCTCTGGTCTCTCCTCCTCCCATTACGCGGTCTGAGACGCCGAAGCCTCCCACCATTAGCTAAAACAAATTGAAAACCCTAGTCATTGCAACTCCATTACCCGCAGTGTCAGACTTAAAACAAATCATCCAGCGATCATACACGGTTTTCCAGGGGGCAGGGCTACCAATGATAAGGCTAATCTGAAGATGGGGCTGGCTAAGACTAAAACTGGCGAGTGTAGAGAGTATAGGGATGTTGTTAGAATGAAATGGTCGAAGGTAAACAAGCGCAACATAGCTTCAGCGTGTAAATCAGCTAGAAAGATGTGTCGGCATCGAGTAATTGTCTCTGACCCCCTCCCAGTTACAGGGAGTGATGAGCTCTACAGCAGAGTCTCACAACTCAATCGCTGGTTGAAAACTGTTTTCTGCCCCTTCCAAAAGATAGAATTTGTAGATAATAACTCACCCACAAACAGGACCAAGCCTGGCCTGCTGAGGAGTGATGGACTCAATGGAGGGGTGCTCTCATCTTATCTACAAACATAGACAGGGTTCTAACTACCCTAGCTCTACAATGAGAGAAGGTGCAGGCCAGGCAGCATGCTGTTAGCCGGCCTGCCAGCTTAGTGGAGTCTGCCACTAGCACAGTCAGTGTCGTCAGCTCAGCTATCCCCATTGAGACCGTGTTTGTGTCTTGATATAGGTTGGGAAAAACTAAACATGGCGGTGTTCGCCTTAGCAATCTCACCGGAATAAAGACCTCCATTCCTGTCATTATTGAAAGAGGTTGAAATATCTCACCTCAAAATAAGCCTACATAATGTTTGATCCCTCACTTCCAATGCAGTTATAATCAATTAACTAATCACTGATCATAATCTTGATGTGAATGGCATGACTGAAACATGGCTTAAGCCTGATAAATTTACTGTGTTAAATGAGGCCTCACCTCCTGGTTACACTAGTGACCACATCCCCCGCGCATCCCGCAAAGGCAGAGGTGTTGCTAACATTTATGATAACAAATTTCAATTTACAAAAATCTACTCATGAAATCTATAGAGCCTACTCAATCACTTTTTATAGCTATGGTTTACAGGCCTCCTGGGCCATATACATTGTTCCTCACTGAGTTCCCTGAATTACTATCGGACCTTGTAGTCATGGCAGATAATATTCCAATTTTGGGTGACTTTAATATTCACATGGAAAAGTTCACAGACGTACTCCAAAAGGCTTTCGGAGCCATCACCAACTCAGTGTGTTTTGTCCAGCATGTTTCCAGACTTACTTACTGCCACAGTCATCTGGACCTAGTTTTGTCCCGTGGAATAAATGTTGTGAATCTTAATGTTTTTCCTCATAATCCTGGACTGTTGGACCACCCTTTATCACGTTTGCAATCGCAACAAATAATCTGCTCAGAACCCAACCAAGGATCATGAAGAGATAAATTCAAAGATATCTAGATGCTCTTCCTGACTCCCTCCGCCTACCCAAGGACGTCAGAGTACAAAAATCAGTGAACCACCTAACTGAGGAATTCAATTTAACCTTGCGCAATACACTAGATGTAGTCGCACCGCTAAAAAAAAAAATAAATTGTCATAAAAAAACTAGCTCCCTGGTATACAGAAAATACCCGAGTGTAACGGTTCTCGTCTGTCGAAGGAGAAGCGGACCAAAATGCAGCATGGTGGTTATTCATGTTCTTTAATGAAATTAACTAGACATGAAATAACGAACAAAACAAAGAACGAACGTGAAACCCTATACAGCCTATCTTGTGAACACAAACACAGAGACAGGAACAATCACCCACGAAATACTCAAAGAATATGGCTGCCTAAATATGGTTTCCAATCAGAGACAACGATAAACACCTGCCTCTGATTGAGAACCACTCCAGACAGCCATAGACTATGCTAGATACCCCCACTAAGCCACACACCCAACACCTAACAACACCCCAAGACAAAACACACCACAATAAACCCATGTCACACCCCGGCCTGACCAAATAAATAAAGACAAACACAATATACTACGACCAGGGCGTGACACCGAGCCCTGAAGCAAGCTTCCAGAAAACACCTGAGCTCTGAAGCAAGCTTCTAGAAAATACCCGAGCTCTAAAGCAAGCTTCTAGAAAATTGGAACAGAAATGGCGTTACACCAAACTGGAAGTCTTCCGACTAGCTTGGAAAGACAGTACTGTGCAGTATCGAAGAGCCCTCACTGCTACTCCATCATCCTATTTTCCCACTTAATTGAGAAAAAAAATAAGAAAATTCCACCCCAAAAAATGTATACTGTCGCAAAGCTAACTAAAAGGCAGCATTCCCCAAGAGAGGATGGCTTTCACTTCAACAGTAATTCATGAACTTCTTTGACAAAAAGATCATGTTCATTAGAAAGCAAATTACGGACTCCTCTTTAAATCTGCATATTCCTCCAAAGCTCAATTGTCCTGAGTCTGCACAACACTGCCAGGACCTAGGATCAATGGAGACACTCAAGTTTTTTAATAGTATATCTCTTGACACAATGAAAATAATAATGGCCTCTAAATCTTCAAGCTGATTACTAGACCCTTTACCTACTAAACTACTAAAAGAGCTGCTTCCGTCCTTGGCCCTTCTATATTGAACATAATTAACGTCTCTCTATCTCTATATGTGTACCAAACTCACTAAAAGTGTCAGTAATAAAGACTCTCTTGAAAAAACCAAACATTGACTCGGAAAATGTAAAAAAACTATCGGCCTATATCGAATCTCCCATTCCTCTTAATTTTTTTTAAAAAGCTGTTGCGCAGCAACTCACCGCCTTCCTGAAGACAAACAATGTATACGAAACACTTCAGTCTGGTTTTAGACCCCATCATAGCACTGAGACTGCACTTGTGAAGGTGGTAAATTACCTTTTAATGGAATCACACCGAGGCTCTGCATCTGTCCTCGTGCTCCTAGACCTTAGCGCTGCTTTTGATACTATCGATCACCACATTCTTTTGGAGAGAGTGGATACCCAAATTGGTCTAAACGGACCGTTCTGCACTGGTTGAGATCTTATCTGTTGGAAAGATATTAGTTTGTCTCTGTAGATGGTTTGTCCACTGACAAATCAACCGTAAATTTCAGTGTTCCTCGAGGCTCCGTTTTAGGACCACTATTGTTTTCACTATATATTTTACCTCTTGGTGATGTCATTCGGAAACGTAATGTTAACTTTCACTGCTATGCGGACGACACACAGCTTGCCCTCCCTTGAAGCCTGTGTTTCAGATACAGTGGGGCAAAAAAGTATTTAGTCAGCCACCAATTGTGCAAGTTCTCCCACTTAAAAAGATGAGAGAGGCCTGTAATTTTCATCATAGGCACACTTCAACTATGACAGACAAAATGAGAGAAAAAAATCCAGAAAATCACATTGTAGGATTTTTAATTTTTATTTTCAAAATATGGTGGAAAATAAGTATTTGGTCAATAACAAACGTTTATCTCAATACTTTGTTATATACCCTTTGTTGGCAATGACAGAGGTCAAACGTTTTCTGTAAGTCTTCACAAGGTTTTCACACACTGTTGCTGGTATTTTGGCCCATTCCTCCATGCAGATCTCCTCTAGAGCAGTGATGTTTTGGGGCTGTTGCTGGGCAACACGGACTTTCAACTTCCTCCAAAGATTTTCTATGGGGTTGAGATCTGGAGACTGGCTAGGCCACTCCAGGACCTTGAAATGCTTCTTACGAAGCCACTCCTTCGTTGCCCGGGCGGTGTGTTTGGGATCATTGTCATGCTGAAAGACCCAGCCACGTTTCATCTTCAATGCCCTTGCTGATGGAAGGAGGTTTTCACTGAAAATCTCACGATACATGGCCCCATTCATTCTTTTCTTTACACGGATCAGTCATCCTGGTCCCTTTGCAGAAAACAACCCCAAAGCATGATGTTTCCACCCCCATGCTTCACAGTAGGTATGGTGTACTGTCGTCTCAAATAAAACTGTGAAGGACCTTGGCATTACTCTGGACCCTGATCTCAATTTTGATGAACATATAAAGACTGTTTCAAGGACAGCTTTCTTACCATCTAAGTAACATAGCAAAGAACATAAACTTTCTGTCCAAATATTATGCAGAAAATTACATCCATGCTTTTGTCACTTCTAGGTTAGACTACTGCAATGCTCTACTTTCCGACTACCCAGATAAATAACTAAATAATCTTCAGTTCGTGCTAAACACGGCTACTAGAATCTTGACTAGAAACAAAAATTCTTTGTCCTCCAAACACGACGAGTTGAGTTTTTACCAAAAAGTTATATTTTGGTTTCATCTGACCATATGACATTCTCCCAATCTTCTTCTGGATCATCCAAATGCTCTCTAGCAAACTTCAGAAGGGCCTGGACATGTACTGGCTTAAGCAGGGGGACACGTCTGGCACTGCAGGATTTGAGTCCCTGGCGGCGTAGTGTGTTACTGATGGTAGGCTTTGTTACTTTGGTCCCAGCTCTCTGCAGGTCATTCACTAGGTCCCCCGTGTGGTTCTGGGATGTTTGCTCACCATTCTTGTGATCATTTTGACCCCACGGGGTGAGATCTTGCATGGAGCCCCAGATCGAGGGAGATTATCAGTGGTCTTGTATGTCTTCCATTTCATAATAATTGCTCCCACAGTTGATTTCTTCAGACCAAGCCACTTACCTATTGCAGATTCAGTCTTCCCAGCCTGGTGCAGGTCTACAATTTTGTTTCTGGTGTCCTTTGACAGCTCTTTGGTCTTGGCCATCGTGGAGTTTGGAGTGTGACTGTTTGAGGTTGTGGACAGGTGTCTTTTATACTGATAACAAGTTCAAACAGGTGCCATTAATACAGGTAACGAGTGGGGGACAGAGGAGCCTCTTAAAGAAGAAGTTACAGGTCTGTGAGAGCCAGAAATCTTGCTTGTTTGTAGGTGACAAAATACTTATTTTCCACCATAATTTGCAAATAAATTCATTAAAAATCTTACAATGTGATTTTCTGGATTTACTTTCTAATTTTGTCTGTCATAGTTGAAGTGTACCTATGATGACAATTACAGGCCTCTCTCATCTTTTTAAGTGGGAGAACTTGCACAATTGGTGGCTGACTAAATACTTTTTTGCCCCACTGTATAAGGAAGTGGATGGCGGCATATTTTCTACTTTTAAACTCGGACAAATAGAAATGCTAGTTCTAGCTCCCAAGAAAAAAATAGATCTTCTGTTGAATCTGACAATTAATCTTGATGATTGTACTGTCGTCTCAAATAAAACTGTGAAGGACCTTGGCATTACTCTGGACCCGGATCTCTCTTTTGATGAACATATAAAGACTGTTTCAAGGACAGCTTTCTTTCCATCTAACTAACATAGCAAAAAACAGAAACATTCTGTCCAAATATTATGCAGAAAAATTCATCCATGCTTTTGTCACTTCTAGGTTAGACTACTGCAATGCTCTACTTTCCGGCTACCCGGATAAAGAACTAGATAATCTTCAGTTCGTGCTAAACACGGCTGCTAGAATCTTGACTAAAAACAAAAATTTGATCATATTTCTCCAGTGCTAGCCTCTTTATACTGGCTTCCTGTTAAGGCTAGGGCTGATTGCAAGGCTGCTAACCTACAAAGCATTACATGGGCTTGCTCCTACCTATCTTTCCGATTTGGTCCTGCCGTACATACCTACATGCATGCTCCATTCACAAGACACAGTCCTTCTTACTGTCCCTAGAATTTCTAAGCAAACAGTTGGAGGCAGGGCTTTCTCTCTCCATGTGAGAGATGCAGACTCGGTCTCAACCTTTAAGTCTTTATTGAAGACTAGAGACCGAGCAGTTGCCATACCACACAGTGATGCAACCAGTCTGGATGCTCTCGATGGTGCAGCTGTAGGACCAATAAGAAAGAGAGTTCCAAACCTCTCTGCCAGTAACAGGAAATTACCAGACTCTTTAGCTAACATTTCACTCCTTGCCACTCCTTGTCATTGTCAAAGAGATTGGCCTTTCGTAAATCATTAATGAGCTCGAGGAGGTCAGAGGATGTATCATGATTCAATAACCCTCACAGCTATCATCCAATCACAATGTTTATGCAAATTTGAAGGATAGGAAAATGTTCTAACTTAATTCTGTAATTTGATTGAAAACATTCTAACATTGGGCATTCTGAGGTAATGCATATCATTGTAAACATAAACATTGGTCTCGAGAAGAACAGAGGATGCCTGTTTATTGCATTTTTACCACCAGCCAATGTGATCACATCAAACTAGAGAAGCTCTCGCCATCCTAACCTCCCCACCAGTTTGGGATTGCTGTAGCCTATTGTATATCCAGGAAAAAAGAGCAAGATACGTATTTCCTGTAAAATATTACTGAACACAAATATAAATGCAACATGCAACATTTTCAACGATATTACTGAGTTGCAGTTCATATTTCAAGGAAATCAGTCATTTTAAATAAATAAATTAGGCCACATCTATGGATTTCACATGATTATTACAGACAGAAATACTCCTCAGTTTCATCAGCTGTCCTGGTGGCTGGCCTCAGACGATCCCGCAGGTCAAGAAGCCGGGTGTGCAGGTCCTGGGCTGGCGAGGTTACAGGTGGTCTGCGGTTGTGAGGCCAGTTTCTGCCAAATTCTCAAAAACGATGTTGGTAGAGAAAATTGTATTCAATTCTCTGACAACAGCTCTGGTGGACATTCCTGCAGTCAGCAGGGCAATTCCGTTCTCCCACAAAACATGAGACATCTGTGGCATTGTGTTGTGTGACAAAACTGCACATTTTAGAGTGGCCATTTATTATCCCCAGCACAAGGTGCATCTGTGTAATGATCATGCAGTTTAGTCAGCTGACTTGTGCCACACCTGTCAGGAGGATGGATTATCTTGGCAAAGGACAAATCATCACTAACATGGATGTAAACTAATTTGCACAAAATTTGAGAGAAATAAGCTTTTTGTGCATATGGAACATTTCTGGGATATTTTATTTCAGCTCATGCAACATGGGACCAACACTTGGCATGTTGCATTTATATATTTGTTGAGTGTATATGTAAATATATACACTGCTCAAATTTTTTTATGGAACACTTAAACAACACAATGTAACTCCAAGTCAATCACACTTCTGTGAAATCAAACTGTCCACTTAGGAAGCAACGCTTATTGACAATACATTTCACATGCTGTTGTGCAAATGGAATAGACAACAGGTGGAAATTATAGGCAATTAGCAAGACACCCCCAATAAAGGAGCGGTTCTGCAAGTGGTGACCACAGACCACTTCTCAGTTCCTATGCTTCCTGGCTGATGTTTTGGTCACTTTTGAATGCTGGAGGTGCTTTCACTCTAGTGGTAGCATGAGATGGAGTTTACAACCCACACAAGTGGCTCAGGTAGTGCAGCTCATCCAGAATGGCACATCAATGCGAGCTGTGGCAAGAAGGTTTGCTGTGTCTGTCAGCGTAGTGTCCAAAGCATGGAGGCGCTACCAGGAGCCAGGCCAGTACATCAGGAGACGTGGAGGAGGCCGTAGGAGGGCAACAACCCAGTAGCAGGACCGCTACCTCCGCCTTTGTGCAAGGAGGAGCAGGAGGAGCACTGCCAGAGCCCTGCAAAATGACCTCAAGCAGGCCACAAATGTGCATGTGTCTGCTCAAACTGTCAGAAACAGACTCCATGAGGGTGGTATGAGGACCCGACGTCCACAGGTGGGGGTTGTGCTTACAGCCCAACCCCGTGCAGGACGTTTGGCATTTGCCAGAGAACACCAAGATTGGCAAATCTCCACTGGCGCCTTGTGCTCTTCACAGATGAAAGCAGGTTCACAATGAGCACATGTGACAGTCTGGAGACGCCGTGGAGAACGTTCTGCTGCCTGCAACATCCTCCAGCATGACCGGTTTGGCGGTGTGTCAGTCATGGTGTGGGGTGGCATTTCTTTGGGGAGCCGCACAGCCCTCCATGTGCTCGCCAGAGGTAGCCTGACTGCCATTAGGTACCGAGATGAGATCCTCAGACCCCTTGTGAGACCATATGCTGGTGCGGTTGGCCCTGTGTTCCTCCTAATGCAAGACAATGCTAGACCTCATGTGGCTGGAGTGTGTCAGCAGTTCCTGCAAGAGGAAGGCATTGATGCTATGGACTGGACCGCCCGTTCCCCAGACCTGAATCCAATTGAGCACATCTGGGACATCATGTCTTGTTCCATCCACCAACGCCACGTTGCACCACAGACTGTCCAGGAGTTGGCCTCATCAGGAGCATGCCCAGGCGTTGTAGGGAGGTCATACAGGCACGTGGAGGCCACAAACACTACTGAGCCTAATTTTGACTTGTTTTAAGGACATTACATCAAAGTTGGATCAGCCTGTAGTGTGGTTTTCCACTTTAATTTTGAGTGTAACTCCAAATCCAGACCTCCATGGGTTGATAAATTTGATTTTCATTGATAATTTTTGTGTGATTTTGTTGTCAGCACATTCAACTATGAAAAGAAAAAAGTATTTAATAAGAATATTTCATTCATTCAGATCTTGGATGTGTTATTTTAGTGTTCCCTTTATTTTTTTGAGCAGTATCTATATATATATAGTTGAAGTCAGAAGTTTACATACACTCAGAATCCGTCGGTTAGGACATCTACTTTGTGCATGACACAAGTCATTTTTTCCAACAAATGTTTACAGACAGATAATTTAACTTATAATTGTCACGCTCTGACCTTTAATATCTCTGTTTTCTTTATATTTTGGTTAAGTCACGGTGTGACGAGGGTGGGTATGCTAGTTTTATTGTCTAGGGTTTTGTATGTCTAGGGGTTTAGTAGGTCTAGGTATTTGTATGTCTATGGTGGCCTGATATGGTTCCCAATCAGAGGCAGCTGTTTATCGTTGTCTTTGATTGGGGATCATATTTAGGTAGCCATTTTCCCTTTTGTGTTTTTGGATTCTTGTTTTTTGTTTAGTTGCCTGTCTGCACTACTCATATTAGCTTCACGGTTTGTTTTGTTATTTTGTTCAGTTTTCATTCTTATAATAAAGAAGAATGTACGCATACTACGCTGTACCTTGGTCTCATTCGTATAACGAACGTGACAGAAGAACCCACCACAAAAGGACCAAGCAGCGTGGTAAGGAGGAGCAGTGTTTCATGGAGAAATGGACATGGGAGGAGATCCTGGATGGAGCAGGACCCTGGACCCAAGCTGGGGAGTATCGCCTTCTGAAGGAAGAAATAGGGACAGCGAAAGCGGAACGGCGATATTACGAGGAGAAATACAAACGAGGCTAGCACGAGAGGCAGCCCCAATATTTTTTTTGGGGGGGGGACACAGGAGGAGATTGGCTGAGTGAGGTTGGAGACCTGAGCCAACTCCTTGTACTTACCGTGGGGAGCGTGTGACTCGTCAGGCACCGTGTTATGCAGAGATGTGCACAGTGTTTCATAGCCCGGTGCGCTCTATTCCAGCTCCTCACATTTGCTGGGCTAGAATGGGCATCCAGCCAGGACGGATGGTGCCGGCTCAGCGCTCCTGGTCTCCAGTACACCTCCTTGGACCAGGATATCCTGCGCCGGCTCTGGGTACTGTGTCTCCGGTACGTCTGCACAGCCCAGTACGTCCTGTAACTGCTCTCCGCACTCGCCCTGAGGTGCGTGTCCCCAGCCCGGTACCACCAGTGCCGGCACCATGCACCAGGCCTCCAGTGGGCCTCCACAATCCAGTAAGTCCTGTGTCTCCTCCCTGCACTAGCCCCGAGGTGCGTGTCTTCAGCCCGGTACCATCAGTGCCATGCACCAGGTATCCAGTATGTCTATGGTGGCCTGATATGGTTCCCAATCAGAGGCAGCTGTTTATCATTGTCTCTGATTGGGGATCATATTTAGGTAGCCATTTTTCCTTTTGTATTTGTGGGTTCTTGTTCTATGTTTAGTTGCCTGTCTGCACTACTCATGTTAGCTTAATGGTTTGTTTTATTATTTTGTTTGTTTGTTCAGTGTTCATTCTTATAATAAAGAAGAATGTATACATACCACGCTGCACCTTGGTCCGATCATTATGACGAACGTGACAATAATTCACTGTATCACAATTCCAGTGGGTTAGAATTTTACATACACTAAGTTGACTGTGCCTATAAACCTCTTGATAAAATGATGTCATGGCTTTAGAAGATTCTGATAGGCTAACTGACATAATTTGAGTCAGTTGGAGGTGTACCTGTGGATGTATTTCAAGGCCTACCTTCAGACTCAGGGTCTCTTTGCTTGACATTATGGGAAAATCAAAAGAAATCAGACAAGACCTCAGAAAATAAATGGTAGACCTCCAAAAGTCTGGTTCATCCTTGATAGCAATTTCCAAACACCTGAAGGTACCACATTCATCTGTACAAACAATAGTACGCAAGTATAAACACCATGGGACCACGCAGCCGTCATACCTCTCAGGAAAGAGACAAGTCTCCTAGAGATGAACGTACTTTGGTGCAAACGGTGCAAATCAATCCCAGAACAACAGCAAAGGACCTTGTGAAGATGCTGGAGGAAACAGGTACAAAAGAATCCATATCCACAGTAAAACGAGTCCTATATTGACATAACCTGAAAGGCCACTCAGCAAGGAAGAAGCCACTGCTCCAAAACCGCCGTAAAAAAACAGACTACGGTTTGCAACTGAGCATGGAGACAAAGATCGTACTTTTTAGAGAAAGGTCCTCTGGTCTGATGAAACAAAAGTAGAACTGTTTGTCCATAATGACCATTGTTATGTTTGGAGGAAAAAGGTGGAGGCTTGCAAGCCAAAGAACACCATCCCAAACATGAAGCATGGGAGTGGCAGCATCATGTTGGGGGTGCTTTGCTGCAGGAGGGACTGGTTCACTTCACAAAATAGATGGCATCATGAGGTAGGAAAATTATGTGGATATATTGAAGCAACATCTCAAGACATCAGTCAGGATGTTAAAGCATGGTCGCAACTGGGTCTTCCAAATGGACAATGACCATGGACAATGACCAAAACTAAAAAAGTATGTGCGAGCAAGGAGACCTACAAACCTGACTCAGTTACAACAGCTCTGTCAGGAAGAATGGGCCAAAATTCACCCAACTTATTGTGGGAAGCTTGTGGAAGGCTACCCAAAACATTTGACCCAAGTTAAACAATTTAAAGGCAATGCTACCAAATACTAATTCAGTGTATGTAAACTTCTGACCCACTGGGAATGTGATGAAAGAAATAAAAACTGAAATAAATCCTTCTCTCTACTATTATTCTGACAGTTCACATTCTTAAAATAAAGTGTCATCCCAACTGACATAAAACAGGGATTTTTTTGCTCGTATTAAATGTCAGGAATTGTGAAGAAGTTTAGATGTGTATGGTGTATGTAAACTTCTGACTTCAACTGTATATATATATATATATATATATATATATATATATATATATATATATTTTTTTTTTTTTGTGACCAAACTATATGGATACTTCTGTGTTACATATCGGGCGAGGCTACTGGTTCAAGAGCTATTAGAGGAATACAGAGCAGATAGAAGAGAGAGCGAGAGCCCAGTGGAAATGCCAGCGGAGATACATGAATTGCACAAGATGGGAACAGTGAAGACAGAGATGTGTAAACAAGAAGTTAATTCATGGGCTGGGCTATTAATCCACCATTCATATTCTAACCTATATATAGCCTATTACAGTGACTTCAGGTGAGCCCTACCTGTGCTCTGCAAGGCAGAGACCAAAAAAACGTATTGTCTGACACACGTTGTGTGCCAATGAATTGAAGTTGAACATTGTGGAATACAAAAGGATAGTGCCTATTTTATTTTTCACCTTTATTTAACTTGGAAAGTCAGTTAAGAACAAATTCTTATTTTCTATGACAGCCTAGTAACAGTGGGTTAACTGCCTGTTCAGGAGCAGAACAACAGATTTGTACCTTGTCAGCTCAGGGATTTGAACTTGCAACCTTCCGGTTACTAGTCCAACGCTCTAACCACTAGGGTACCCTGCCACCCTAAGTCAATTCAACATCTATTCCAGGTTGGTTCAAGGTAATTTCATTGAAATGACGTGGAAACAACGTTGATTCAACCAGTGTGTGCCCAATGGATAGGCCTATAATGAAACCCTGGCAGTTAACATAGGTAACGCAGGTTTTTGGTAACACAACATAGGTAACACAGGTTTTTGGTAACACAACATAGGTAACACAGGTTTTATGTAACACAACATAGGTAACACAACATAGGTAACACAATATAGGTAACACAGGTTTTTGGTAACACAACATAGGTAACACAACATAGGTTTTTGGAAATAGTAAGTTCACTTTCTTATCAATTAACGTATACCAACTTCAAGTGTGCTGTCACATCAGCAGGATGGTGGTCATTTTCATTAGGAGGGACTTCTAATGTAGATTTCTAAAAGAATGATTATATATGATCACATGACGATCACATTATGATGTGGCGGCAGGTAGTCTAGTGGTTAAAGCGTTGGACTAGTAACCGAAAGGTTGCAAGCTTGAAATCCCTGCGCTGACAAGGTGAAAATCTGTCTTTCTGCCCCTGAACAAGGCAGTTAACCCACTGTTCCTAGGCTGTCATTGAAAATAAGAATTTGTTCTTAACTGACTTGCCTAGTTAAATAAATGAAAACATAAATATTTCCTCAATGTAAATAATTGGCCTCCGTCATAGACTCAATGAAAAATATTAAATAATAATAATAACAGGCGGCAGTTTGGAAAAACGAATCCCTTGCAATCTTCCTCTGGAATAAGGCACATTATAATTACCTAACCAACATCTCTAGTCTTTAACTCCCCACTTCAAACGTTCCTTGTCAATGAATTTGATAGGCAACATTATTTTAGCATTGTGCTATAATGTAACCTACTTTCTGATGGATTTGAATGTGCGCCTGAGTTTTGAATATGTTTTTAGGAAAGGAGACATGTGATTTGTGAGGTGCTCTGTTGGCATTGATTGATGGGTCCTTTTAGGGTGTGTGTGTGAGTTCATCAATTCTCTCTATGTCCATTCAGATTATTTCCTAAAGATACCTGTCTGGACTCCATTTCTTAATAAGAGGGGAGGGAGGTACAAATAAGAGAACTGAAATGAGCATAACAAAAATGTACAAATGTAAACAAGTCATGATCGGCATATATGTGAGGAATGATGACAGGTACCGGTTTTGAGTTTCTTTCCTCTCGTTAATGGGATGCAACTAAAGCAGACATAGCTCGATTGAATCTTGTAGGCTAATATTATCCTTATCATTATTTATTTATCCTATCTAGCCACTTTGAACAACATGATCTTGCATTGACACTGCCTTCTCACAAGACCAAAAAGGGCAAAACAGTATTGTTTGTTGTTGTTCTTAAAATTATAATTCTATATTGTGGCAAATTTGCTCCCACCCCCATGTTCCATAACATTGTCATGGAAAATGTGAATGTTGTTTCCAACTACCAATCAGCGACTGCATTGTAAATCTGTCTGCATGTTGAACAACAAAGGCCAGTCTCTTTGGCAATGACAAGGAGTGGCAAGCAATGGAATGTCAGATATAGAGACAACATGGTACTCAGGCTAGACCACTCCCAGTCAGTTGTAGAAAATTTCTTGCTTGAGAAATTGCCCTTTGCTACACTGTAAAAAATGACCCATGGGCATAAGTAACTATTGCAAAAGAAAATAATGATTTTTCATTAAAATAATAGGTTTTTGGTTTTACTTAAATTTTTGAATATAATGCTTAATTTATATGTGTTGAAAAAGACTAGCATTTGCAAATTAAAATCCAAGGTAATATGCCGCTAAATTAGAACAAATATTTCTAAGTAACAACAAACAACTTAAAAATATGATATTCAAAGCATCATTATTATGTTGGACTGACATGTTAAATCTACTTCTGAATATCAAATGTGTTTGGAACATTTCAACTGACTTTGTCTTGATCTTTCTCCTCTGTAATGACCACACAGCAAGCAGGCAGGTAAGGACCAAATTATAACTTGGAATGTAGTTTGGATCTCTCCACATATATTTTCAATGAAATTTCGAAAATATTTGTGGAAAAAATAAGAAAAGCCTTTAGCTAGCTATATTGCCCGAGCATGTTATGTTTGCACGTTGATAAGCTAGCTAGATAACGGCCGCGATGTCTGTATAGATAACTAGTGGTGGGCATGCTACTAGCTAGTAAGTTAGCAGTGCATTTAATCACCGTCAGGCTGTTTCTAACCTTTGTCATTTTTGTGTATGTTTTATATTAACCGAAATAGCTACATAACACAAACTCATCAAAAAAATAAACATCCCTTTTTCAGGACCCTGTCTTTCAAAGATAATTAGCAAAAGTCCAAATAACTACACAGATGTTCATTGTAAAGCGTTTAAACACTGTTTCCCATGCTTGTTCAATGAACCATAAAACATGTATGAACATGCACCTGTGGAACGGTTGTTATGACACTAACAGCTTACAGATGGTAGGCAATTAAGGTCACAGTTCTGAACACTTAGGACACTAAAGAGGCCTTTCTACTGATCTGAAAAACACCAAAAGAAAGATGCCCAGTTTCCCTGCTCATCTGTGTGAACGTGCCTTAGGCATGCTGCAAGGAGGCATGAGGACTGCAGATGTGGCCAGGGCAATAAATTGCAATGTCCATACTGTGAGATGCCTAAGACAGCGCAACAGAGAGACAGGACGGACAGCTGATCATTCTCGCAATGGCAGACCATGTGTAAAGACACCTGCAGTGCTCAGACTGGCCGCAATAGGCTGAGAGAGGCTGGACTGAGGGCTTGTAGACCTGTTGTAAGGCAGGTCCTTACCAGACATCACCGGCAACAACGTCGCCTGTGGGCACAAACCCACCATTGCTGGACCAGACAGGACTGGCAAAAAGTGCTCTTCACTGACGAGTGGCGGTTTTGTCTCACCAAGGGTGAAGGAATGAGCGTTACACTGAGGCCTGTACTCTGTAGCGGGACCAATTTGGAGGTGGCGGGTCCATCATTGTCTGGGGCGGTGTGTCACCTCATCATCAGACTGAGCATGTTGTCATTGCAGGCAATCTCAATGCTGTGCATTACAGGGAAAACATCCTCCTCCCTCATGTGGTAGCCTTCCTGTTGGCTCATTCTGACATGACCCTCCAGCCTGACAATTCCACCAGCCATACTGCTCGTTCTGTGCTGATTTCCTGCAAGACAGGAATGTCAGTGTTCTGCCATGGCCAGCGAAGAGCCCGGATCTCAATCCCATTGAGCATGCCTTGGATCGACGGGTGAGGGCTAGGGCCATTCCCCCCAGAAATGTCTGGGAACTTGCAGATGCCTTGGTGGAAGAGTGGGGTAACATCTCACAGCAAGAACTGGCAAATCTGGTGCAGTCCATGAGGAGGGGATGCACTGCAGTACTTAATGCAGCTGGTGGCCACACCAGATACTGACTGTTACTTTTGATTTTGACCCCACCTTTGTTCAGGGACACATTATTCCATTTCTGTTAGTCACATGTCTGCGGAACTTGTTCAGTTTATGTCTTAGTTGTTGAATATTATGTTCATACAAATATTTACACATGCAAAGTTTGCTGAAAATAAATGCAGTTGACAGTGAGAGTTTATTACGTACCTAGCTTACCAAAACATGCATCATCAGCAAACATTACAGTAGAATTGAACACATGGTGCCCCTGCATTTTAATGCTTGCCTTCCAGGAAACCTAGCCAGGCAGAGACAGGAACAAACAATACGTAGCTAGCTAGCTAACTACACCAGGTTATCTAGCTACAACTAGCTATCTAGGTACACCTGTCCTTGCAGAATACTTGTTGTTCACGTATTCACAACATGTTCAGGGGGCACTGCAAATGCTGACCTTGTGCAGTAGTTATCTAGTCAATAATCTAACAGTCAAGCTAGCTAAATTAAATAACTGGGCTGGCTCGTAAGATAGATAACAAGCAGCTCTTTTCAGCTAGGATTGCGATGTGTCCATTTCTTTTAGCTATCTAAAGCTGAAGTTATTTGAGTTTTATTTTCCTGACATTGTCATAGATTTTAATACAACTCCTCTTTTTTAGGTACAGGTATTCACGTATTCAGACATTCCTGAGTACTGGAAAGACCATATTTTCCAGAATACATTGACACGGTATGTAAATATATTGAAATGTATGTGTGTTTTGATTGTAGCTCACAATAGGGCTTGTAGGGCCCTATGATTTCGGAATCCAGAATACACGGTACCCCTCGGACAGGATACACAGGGTATTTTTATTACACTAACCCAAAATTAGCGTGAATAATAGTTATTAGATATATACTGTATTTTAAATCAACAAAATGGATTGAACACGTTAGGCAACAAAAAGTTAACACAGAACTGCAAATGGATTTCACAGGGCCCTATTAGTGGTTTACACAATTCGTTGTCGCCCAGGCAGGTATTGATAATGTGTGTATCTTCCTTATTTTAGATTGAGATTGCATATGGACTGTGTAAGCAATAATGTTTAATGCTTATGTGTACACAAAAAAATATGTTATCTTAATTCCATAGGGATCAGGTGCAATGTAAGATCTACAGTTTTGCTGCTTTCAAACAAACAGAACATTTGAAGCACTATATACTGAGACATGGTCATGATCAACCACTGCCCTGCCTCCACCTAGATTGCATTTGTTCCTTCAAAACATGGGGTTCCCTTGAGGTACATTGGTCGAGGCAACATACAGCTGACAAGTCAGTAAGGCCAGGAGAGGTCTTTTCTTTTAAATGTGAAATTTGCAGAGCGTGCAGTTTTTCAATAGAAAACTATTTTTTTGAAAAACTTGAAAACCATCTAAAGAAACACAAAACTGTCCTCTGCGTATTTGACAAGTGCGGATTTAGAACAAATGTATATGGTACCTTTGCATCTCATAGGAGCCGAAAAGACAATCCTCATTCTCTTAGGGACTGTAGAACTGGAGTCGAACAAAAACATATTGACCATTCAAATACACAAGTCCATGAAGAGGAGGAAACTTTCAAAATGACCAGAACCAGAATTTCAAAATGACATTGAGCAAAAAATTGGTCACCTTTTGCTCAAATTGGAAAGTATTTACAACGTGTTAAACAAGTGTAACATCTGAAGAGTAATGGGTGTGGAGTCAGGCGCAGAGAGCAGAAGATACGAGGGAAAAATGCTTTAATGTCCAAAACAACCAGGAACACGTACAAATGGGTGAAGCCTAAACACAGGTGCAAATACAACCCAAGGACCACTGGTAATAACCCGGACAGCGAAAACCCAATACGAAACAATACACCTCTACATACATAGCAACAAGCCCACACAAACACAAGCAGGCTAAACAAACTTAAATAATACCAACCCCAAAACCCCAACAACAAACACGTGAAAACAATTAGACAAAACCAAACGAAAAGGAAAAGGGATCGGTGGCAGCTAGTAGGCTGGCGACGACGTCCGCCGAGCGCCACCCAAACAGGAAGGGGAGCCACCTTCGGTGATATTCGTGACTACAAGTGTATCAATGAGGTAGTAGAGGAGCTGCAGTTCATATCGTGCTCTGTGTCAGGTCCAGTCATAAAATACATTTTTAATTCCTGTTTAAGGAAACATGGCTGTGTTATTGACAATTATATAATCTCAATTTGGTTCAAGATGTCTGTGAAACAAATCCCATAGTTTTAGGGCCGGGTGGACCCCTCACCACACCATACAAGAGGAAGCCGTTTTTCAAGAAAATATTTTCTGTGGTGGTGCCGGTAGAATATATACTTGATGCAAAGAAAGGAAGAAGCTGTCAGTATGTTCCTATTCTGCAGTCACTGTTACAAGTATTGAGCAACAAGGACATTCAGGAGAAAGCTTTAAAAAGTAGGCCTATGAGTTTTTATCGATACGAGTCTTTTTATGATGGCACCCATTTTAAAGAAAATGACTGTATATCAGGAGATGAATTAAACCTATCTTTAGTTCTCTATGTTGATGACTTTAAAGTGTGCAATCCCCTTGGAACATCCTGCGAAAAGCACAAAATCACAGGAGTCTATTGGGTTTTGGCAAATGTCCCATTACTGTTTAGGTCTGCACTCAAGTCTATTTACTTACTTCTCTGCAAGGCTGCTGATGTTGAAACATATCAAATTAAATCAAATCAAATTTATTTATATAGCCCTTCGTACATCAGCTGATATCTCAAAGTGCTGTACAGAAACCCAGCCTAAAACCCCAAACAGCAAGCAATGCAGGTGTAGAAGCACGGTGGCTAGGAAAAACTCCCTAGAAAGGCCAACACCTAGGAAGAAACCTAGAGAGGAACCAGGCTATGTGGGGTGGCCAGTACTCTTCTGGCTGTCCTGGGTGGAGATTATAACAGAACATGGCCAAGATGTTCAAATGTTCATAAATGACGAGCATGGTCCAATAATAATAAGGCAGAACAGTTGAAACTGGAGCAGCAGCACGGCCAGGTGGACTGGGGACAGCAAGGAGTCATCATGTTAGGTAGTCCTGAGGCATGGTCCTAGGGCTCAGGTCCTCCGAGAGAGAGAAAGAAAGAGAGAAAGAGAGAATTAGAGAGAGCACACTTAAATTCACACAGGACACCGAATAGGACAGGAGAAGTACTCCAGATATAACAAACTGACCCTAGCCCCCCGACACATGAACTACTGCAGCATAAATACTGGAGGCTGAGACAGGAGGGGTCAGGAGACACTGTGGCCCCATCCGAGGACACCCCCGGACAGGGCCAAACAGGAAGGATATAACCCCACCCACCCACATAACCCCACCCAGCCCCCACACCACTAGAGGGATATCTTCAACCACCAACTTACCATCCTGAGACAAGGCTGAGTATAGCCCACAAAGATCTCCGCCACGGCACAACCCAGGGGGGGGGGGGGGCGCCATCCCAGACAAGATGATCACATCAGTGACTCAACCCACTCAGGTGACGCACCCCTCCCAGAGACGGCATGAGAGAGCCCAGTAAGCCAGTGACTCAGTCCCTGTAATAGGGTTAGAGGCAGAGAATCCCAGTGGAAAGCGGGGAACCGGCCAGGCAGAGACAGCAAGGGCGGTTCGTTGCTCCAGAGCCTTTCCATTCACCTTCCCACTCCTGGGCCAGACTACACTCAATCATATGACCAACTGAAGAGATGAGTCTTCAGTAAAGACTTAAAGGTTGAGACCGAGTTTGCGTCTCTGACATGGGTAGGCAGACCATTCCATAAAAATGGAGCTTTATAGGAGAAAGCCCTGCCTCCAGCTGTTTGCTTAGAAATTCTAGGGACAATTAGGAGGCCTGCGTCTTGTGACCGTAGCGTACGTGTAGGTATGTACGGCAGGACCAAATCAGAGAGATAGGTAGGAGCAAGCCCATGTAATGCTTTGTAGGTTAGCAGTAAAACCTTGAAATCAGCCCTTGTTTTGACAGGAAGCTAGTGTAGGGAGGCTAGCACTGGAGTAATATGATCAAATGTGTGGGTTCTAGTCAGGATTCTAGCAGCCGTATTTAGCACTAACTGAAGTTTATTTAGTGCTTTATCCGGGTAGCCGGAAAGTAGAGCATTGCAGTAGTCTAACCTAGAAGTAACAAAAGCATGGATTAATTTTTCTGCATCATTTTTGGACAGAAAGTTTCTGATTTTTGCAATGTTATGTAGATGGAAAAATCTGTCCTTAAAATGGTCTTGATATGTTCTTCAAAAGAGAGATCAGGGTCCAGAGTAACGCCGAGGTCCTTCACAGTTTTATTTGAGACGACTGTACAACCATTAAGATTAATTGTCAGATTCAACAGAAGATATCTTTGTTTCTTGGGACCTAGAACAAGCATCTCTGTTTTGTCTGGGTTTAAAAGTAGAACGTTTGCAGCCATCCACTTCCTTATGTCTGAAACACATGCTTCTAGCGAGGGCAATTTTGGGGTTTCACTATGTTTCATTGAAAAGTACAGCTGTGTGTCGTCCGCATAGCAGTGAAAGTTAACATTATGTTTTTGAATGACATCCCCAAGAGGTTAAATATATAGTGAAAACAATAGTGGTCCTAAAACGGAACCTTGAGGAACACCGAAATTTACAGTTGATTTGTCAGAGGACAAACCATTCACAGAGACAAACTGATATCTTTCTGACAGATAAGATCTAAACCAGGCCAGAACTTGTCCGTGTAGACCCATTTGTGTTTCCAATCTCTCCAAAAGAATGTGGTGATCGATGTTATCAAAAGTAGCACTAAGGTCTAGGAGCACGAGGACAGATGCAGAGCCTCGGTCCGATGCCATTAAAATGTCATTTACCACCTTCACAAGTGCAGTCTCAGTGCTATGATGGGGTCTAAAACCAGACTGAAGCATTTCGTATACGTTGTTTATCTTCAGGAAGGCAGTGAGTTGCTGCGCAACAGCCTTTTCTCAAAATTTTGAGAGTAATGGAAGATTCGATAAAGGCTGATACTTTTTATATTTTCTGGGTCAAGGTTTGGCTTTTTCAAGAGAGGCTTTATTACTACCACTTTTAGTGAGTTTGGTACACATCCGGTGGATAGAGAGAAGTTTATTATGTTCAACATAGGAGGGCCAAGCACAGGAAGCAGCTCTTTCAGTAGTTTAGTTGGAATAGGGTCCAGTATGCAGCTTGAAGGTTTAGAGGCCATGATTATTTTCATCATTGTGTCAAGAGATATAGTACTAAAACACTTGAGCGTCTCTCTTGATCCTAGGTCCTGGCAGAGTTGTGCAGACTGAGCTTTGAAGGAATACGCAGATTTAAAGAGGAGTCCGTAATTTGCTTTCTAATAATCATGATCTTTTCCTCAAAGAAGTTCATGAATTTATCACTGCTAAAGTGAAAGCCATCCTCTCCTGGGGAATGCTGCTTTTTAGTTAGCTTTGCGACAGTATCAAAAAGGAATTTTGGATTGTTCTTATTTGCCTCAATTAAGTTAGAAAAATAGGATGATCGAGCAGCAGTAGGGGCTCTTCGGTACTGCACGGTACTGTCTTTCCAAGCTAGTCGGAAGACTTCCAGTTTGGTGTGGCGCCATTTCCGTTCCAATTTTCTGGAAGCTTGCTTCAGAGCTCGGGTATTTTCTGTGTACCAGGGAGCTAGTTTCTTATGAGAAATGTTTTTCGTTTTTAGGGGTGCAACTGCATCTAGGGTATTGCGCAAGGTTAAATTGAGTTCCTCAGTTAGGTGGTTAACTGATTTTTGTCCTCTGGCATCCTTGGGTAGACAGAGGGAATCTGGAAGGACATCAAGGAATCTTTGTGTTGTCTGTGAATTAATAGCACAACTTTGATGTTCCTTGGTTGGGGTCTGAGCAGATTATTTGTTGCAATTGCAAACGTAATAAAATGGTAGTCCGATAGTCCAGGATTATGAGGAAAAACATTAAGATCCACAACATTTATTCCATGGGACAAAACTAGGTCTAGAGTATGACTGTGACAGTGAGTGGGTCCAGAGATATGTTGGACAAAACCCACTGAGTCGATAATGGCTCCGAAAGCCTTTTTGAGTGGGTCTGTGGACTTTTCCATGTGAATATTAAAGTCACCAAAGATTAGAATATTATCTGCTATGACTACAAGGTCCGATAGGAATTCAGTGAACTCAATGAGGAACGCTGTATATGGCCCAGGAGGCCTATAAACAGTAGCTATAAAAAGAGATTGAGTTGGCTGCATAAATTTCATGACTAGAAGCTCAAAAGACGAAAACGTCATTTTTTTTTTGTAAATTAAAATTTGCTATCATAAATGTTAGCAACACCTCCGCCTTTGTGGGATGCACGGGGGATATGGTCACTAGTGTAGCCAGGAGGTGAGGCCTCATTTAACACAGTAAATTCATCAGGCTTAAGCCATGTTTCAGTCATGCCAATCACATCAAGATTATGATCAGTGAGGAGGTCTTTATCCTCGTGAGATTGCTAAGGCGAACACCGCCATGTTTAGTTTTGCCCAACCTAGGTCGAGGCACAGACACGGTCTCAATGGTGATAGCTGAGCTGACTACACTGACTGTGCTAGTGGCAGACTAGAAACATATGGATATGGGAAGGTACTAGAGACACTTTTGAAAGATCTTGCACAATTGGAGGAGGAAGGACGTTTTATTCCTGTGCTGGGAAAGATACTGAGGGGCACTGTTGTTTGTGTGGCGGCAGATCATCTTGGAGCCCACACTATTGGTGGATTTGTTTGGCTGAGCTGTCTGAGATCCAGGTAAAAGAAATGAGAACTGGGGCATTCCAACCAAGAACAAATACAGACAGTGATAGCTGAGCTGACTACACTGACTGTGCTAGTGGCAGACTAGAAACATATGGATATGGGAAGGTACTAGAGACACTTTTGAAAGATCTTGCACAATTGGAGGAGGAAGGACGTTTTATTCCTGTGCTGGGAAAGATACTGAAGGGCACTGTTGTTTGTGTGGCGGCAGATCATCTTGGAGCCCACACTATTGGTGGATTTGTTTGGCTGAGCTGTCTGAGATCCAGGTAAAAGAAATGAGAACTGGGGCATTCCAACCAAGAACAAATACAGACAGTTTTATAAAATCCCACCTTAATACATTGCTATAGTGTTAAAAAGCAGTGTGCTTTAACTGAAAAACGTAAACATTTTGATGTGATGTCTGGCTATCCACCAGATGTGCTGCATTACCTTTTTGAGGGAATCCTGCCTCTGGGACTGGCACTGTGCTTAAAGGTTTTAATCAAGAATAAATATTTTACTCTGTTGGAACTCAACAATCGTATCACACAGTTCCCCTATAAGTGGAGTGATAAAACTGACTGCCCACAATCAATTCCTCTTGACATGATGAATCCAAGGAAAATAAGTATTGGAGGAAATGCTCATGAAAACTGGTGCCTACTGCGTCTGCTTCCATTCATTATAGGAACTAAAATACCTGTAGGTGAACCATCATGGGAAATTCGTATGGACCTCAAAGATATTGTTGAAATTGGTTTCGCCAATTCACATAGAAGAATCAATTTGGTACCTTGACAGCAAGATATCTGAGCACAGGCATATATTGTTAGAGGTTTATCCCCAGGCTAGTCTTATCCTGAAACATCATTTCATTAAACACAACCCACAGCTGATAAAGACATTTGGACCCCTTATGGATTTGTGGACTATGCGCTTTGAAGCTAAACACAGCTTTTTAAAGCGGATTGTTCGACAGACCCAGAGCTTTCGAAACATTTTGCTATCTCTTTCAGTTAAGCATCAAATCATTTTGTTCAGAGGCAAACACACTTTCCAGCGTGGTACCAACTACTAGGTTGGAATGATCCTAACCTACAGATCCACTGGAGGTCAACCAGACTTTGTTGAAATACTTCTAATGGTCGTTGTTCATGGTGGACTTGCTTTTATTGCCAAGTGTCAGAATGATTGGTATAATGAGCACCGTAGGGGATTTGAGCTGGAATCCACACAGAAGCTTAAGGTCATTGAGCAAAAGGAATTGGCAGACATCTACCCACTAACAGCATGCGCTGTTGGCCAAAAGCGCATGCTAACCATGAACCACCATATTTGCCTGCAATATTAGGGAAAAATCTTTTAAGATTGAATAGTTTTAAATGTGGTGTATTTATGCATGGGTTTAAAAACAATGCATTGTACATAGAGTTCATGCCAAATTTAGTATTTTGTATAGAATAGAAATGCTTTGGTTTTTTATTATTATGAGATCTAGTAAGCAGAACTTGATATCGATTTAATGGGATACCCATGTTTGACATCATACCCATTTGATAACTTTTATGCAGTTTTTTTCTTGACAGGATCACTTTCACTACAAAAGAACAGAAATGTCTGCCAGGCTACGGGTCCTATTGGAGGGCCCTGATATCGGTAAGCTAACATTGCCTTCTGGAATCCCTGCTACTGTGGCTGAGCTTAGCTCAATTGTGCAAGAGACATTTCAGCTTCAAAAACAATTTGTTCTACAGTACATGGACAGTGAATTTGGAGATCAGTTATTTTCTTTGCTTGATACTGAAGACCTAAAGGATAAAGACACCATCAAAAATTGTTGACCTTGACCGCCCACTTCTTATTACCTGAAATGGACAAGAACTCAATAACAGCTCCACAAAGACATCGGATGAGAGGGGCTCCCGTGGATCACGTGACACTGTGATATTGTCCTCTCCAGAAAGTACCTCTTCCCAACACTCCCGTCCGTGACCATCTGAGTCTGAAGTTCCTCGCTTTGCTTATGATACAGAGCTCATTCTTGAGGCAGCTAATGAAGCACACATGAAGGATGGAACACTAATCAACAACCTGTCTGTGAAATCAGACATCCTGGCAAAACTGGAAGATCCTTTCAGTTAACAGCCTATCCGTCATGTCTACATATTTGTCAGGTTACAGAAGCTTTGGTAAAAAAGTACCCATGTCTTAAAGAGCCTGGGTCCTTCCCAGGCCTGTATGGATGGCAAACCAGCCTGAAGTATAAGATGGGCAATTACAGATCGAAACAGAGAGGAATTGGTTGCCCAGAACTGAAAGTGAACTCTGTTAAGAGAAAATCATCAGAGGACAGGCCCATTGCCAAGAAGAATTTTAAAAAACAAAGAAGACCTCCCACCCCACCCCGCTGGAGAAACAGATGAGACCCTGTGGAGGGAGCGAGTGGAGCTACTGGGAGAAGTACAAATACGTGACAACCACAACATTGTGAGTGCCAAAATGGCAAAGACCTTCTCATATCAAAGACAAGATGTCATTTAGGCCCTTCCTGTGAAGGGTTAAGATGGCCAGCCCTGTTTGAGCCCACTCAGGTAAAAAATACAGCTAAATGAAAATAGTCAATGTAGGTAAAAATTGTATATTGATTTAAATATGTTGTGTTGTCTTGACCTAATATTCTAATCTACAATTAATATGCATTAAAGATTAGTCTGAACATTCTCACTCTGGACATGCTTTGGGAGGTGTTTCCCAATAGCATTCTGGCTCTCAGATCATCTTCTGTCCTTATCTGTTCAGAATTCTCTTTCTCACTCACTCAGATTAAGGAAGAGTTCAGAAGAATTACAACTGTTGCTCTTGAGTCCACCTTTATCCAGAATCTGGATGAATATACACCAAAGCTATTGGACTTATTTAAGTCCAAAGGAGGTGCTGTAAAGGTGGACATGCAGAACATCCTTGAAGTTCTGTACGGGGTATGCACAGTAACACCTTCACAATAGTATGTAGGTTATACTGTGTATTTAGTTGCCGGTATTAAATGCAAATATTTGTATAACATCATATTACAGTGCGACACCATCCAGGAAAGAAGAGACAGTGTGATCCGTATCACAGAATACAAGGTAAAGGTTTTATTTTTGTTTCCTTATTTATCTCTAAATGAGGTATCTTCCTTTCTTTCCCTCTCCCTCCTCTCAATTTGCACAGTTAATGTAATAGCCTAATCTGTTATTTCCTAATTTTTTCACTCAGGATGCTGACGACACCATGATCCGAGAGGACCTTGTTCAGCATGGGATGAAAGTCTTCACTGTGAAGGATCTGCACCAGAATATAGAGCATGGGATCTGCACCAGAATATAGAGCATGGGATCTGCACCAGAATATAGAGCATGGGATCTGCGCCAGAATATAGAGCATGGGATCTGCACCAGAATAGAGAGCATGGGATCTGCGCCAGAATATAGAGCATGGGATCTGCACCAGAATAGAGAGCATGGGATCTGCACCAGAATATAGAGCATGGGATCTGCACCAGAATATAGAGCATGGGATCTGCACCAGAATATAGAGCATGGGATCTGCACCAGAATAGAGAGCATGGGATCTGCACCAGAATATAGAGCATGGGATCTGCACCAGAATAGAGAGCATGGGATCTGCACCAGAATAGAGAGCATGGGATCTGCACCAGAATATAGAGCATGGGATCTGCATCGAAGGAGCAGAGGTCCTGGCTGGTATTCCCAGTCTTACACGGTCATGTGTGTTGCTTATTGGCCTCATCTATGGCTTAAACCTAAGGTACCCCAAATAACTGAAATATACCTTTGAGGTGTTCTAAAAAGTATTCTCGGAACTTGATGATCTCAGGACCTCCCCACGGATCCAAGCTCTAAAGATGAAGTTACTTGTTTTCAGATATATCTAAAGATATCGATGAGATCTCTCAAAGGACCACTCACAAACTGTGGTCTAAACCCTACTCAGTAAGATGAAAAAATAGTTGCTAGGTGTTTAAGGAGCTACAGTTTACATGCTGCTCTTTGTCAGGTGAAATCATAAGAGACATTGTCAATTACTGTTTAAAAAACAGCTTTGTTTTAAAACTTACTCCATATGCACTAGTGGCTATCTGAGATTATTTGTCAGGTGCAAGCTGTCTGGATGTGACTTTACCTAAGGAGGCATGCTGGGGTTATACCCAGAATACTTATACCTGTCAAAATAATATGTCGATATGGGCTTCACTCGTGCGTAAGAAGTCAGTTAACTTGCAGTATTGAGTAGCTTGGATGAATAAGGTGCCCAGAGTAAACTGTCTGTTACTCAGGCCCAGTTGCTAATATATGCATATCATTAGTATATTTGGATTGAAAACACTCTGAAGTTTCTAAAACTGTTTGAATGATGTCTGTGAGTATAACAGAACTCATATGGCAGGCAAAAACCTGAGAAAGAATCCAACCAGGAAGTGGGAAATCTGAGGTTTGTAGTTTTTCAACTCCTTGCCTATCGAATACACAGTGTCTATGGGGTCATACACTTCCCAAGGCTTCCATTAGCTGTTAACAGTCTTTAGAACCTTGTTTGATGCTTCTACTGTGAAGTAGGGGTGAATGAGCGAGGAATGAGTCAGAGGTCTGCCAGAGAGGCATGAGCTAACCACGCGCGTTCACCTGATAGTTAGCTTGCGTTCCATTGCAATTCTACAGACAAAGGAATGCTCCAGTTGGAACATTATTGAAGATTTATGTTAAAAACATCCTAAAGATTGATTCTATACATTGTTTGACATGTTTCTACGGACTGTAACGGAACTTTTTGACTTTTCGTCTGCACCTAGTGATCGCGCGTCATGACATGCGAACAAAAAGGAGGCATTTGGACATAAATTATGGAACAAATTAAACATTTACTGTGGAATGGAGATTCCTGGGAGTGATGAAGCTCATCAAAGGTAAGTGAATATTTATAATGCTATTTCTGACTTCTGTTGACTACACAACATGGCGGATATCTGTTTGGGTTGTTTTGGTCTCTGAGCGCTGTACTCAGATTATTGCATGGTGTGCTTTTTCGGTAAAGCTTTTTTGAAATCTGACACAGCGGTTGCATTAAGGAGAAGTTTATCTAAAGTTCCACGCATAACACTTGTATCTTTTATCAATGTTTATTATGAGTATTTCTGTAAATTGATGTGGCTCTCTGCAAAATTACCGGATGTTTTGGAACTACTGAACATAACGCGCCAATGTATACTGAGATTTATTTTATAAATTTGAACTTTATTGAACAAAACATACATGTATTGTGTAACATGAAGTCCTATGAGTGTCATCTGATGAAGATCATCAAAGGTTAGTGATTCATTTATCTCTATTCCTTCTTTTTGTGACTCCTCTTTTTCGCTGGAAAATGGCTGTGTTTTTCTGTGACTAGGCACTCACCTAACATAATCGTTCGGTGTGCTTTCGTCGTAAAGCCTTTTTGAAATCGGACACTGTGGTGGGATTAACAAGTGTATCTTTAAAATGGTGTAAAATACTTGTATGTTTGAGGAATTTTAATTATGAGATTTCTGTTGTTTGAAATTAGCCCCCTGCACTTTCACTTGCTGTTGTTATTTCGATCCCGTTAGCGGGATCTCAGCCCAAAGAGGTTTTAAGGGACAATTTAGCAAATATTTTGTAACAATATGTGCAATATATGTTTTGAAAACCCATGTTTTGATTCATATAAAACCGTTTGAATGAGGTTGTATTTGAGCTAAAGTTCAGGGTAGCCTAGTGGTTAGAGCGTTGGACTATTAACCGGAAGGTTGCGAGTTCAAACCCCCGAGCTGACAAGGTACAAATCTGTCATTCTACCCCTGAACAGGCAGTCAACCCATTGTTCCCAGGCCATCATTGAAAATAAGAATTTGTTCTTAACTGACTTGCCTGGTTAAATAAAGGTAAAATAAATATTGTGCATTGTGTAAAGTCTATGAAGACAAAGAGTCAATCTACGTTTCTGTTAAAATGTTGCTTTGTTGTTAAGGGAAACACGGACCACCAGAGAATTCTTGCCAAGCTGTACAAGATGCGAGGTCAAAGTGATAATTCCAAACTATCGCCTAAAATTTGTAGTCAGGTGCAAGCTATCTGGATGTAACTTTACCAAAGCAGGCAGGGTGTAGTTATACCTAGAATCCTTAAAGATGACAAAATAATGGGCTCTCCACAAATGCCCAAGGACTAGAGTTTAAGGGGTAATTTGAGATTAAAGTTTGAAAAAAAAATGATGAAATGATAACATTTATTTTATTCAAAATAAAGGTTCTGTCACGACTTCTGCCGAAGTCGTTGCCTCTCCTTGTTTGGGCGGTGCTCGGCGTTCGTTGTCACCGGTCTTCTAGCCATCATTGATCCATTTTTCATTTTCCATTGGTTTTGTCTTGTCTTCCCACACACCTGTTTTCAATCCCATTCATTACCTGTTGTGTATTTCCCCTCTGTTTCCCCTCATGTCTTTGTCAGAGATTGTTTTATTGTCGGTGTAGTTTGATTGTTGTATAGGTGCTCGTCGGGTCTTCGTACCCATGTTTGTTTGTTTGTTTGTTTGTTTGTTTGTGTACATTTTAGTGTGATGGAGCATACTACGTGGACTTTATTAAAAGACTCCATTTTACACTCCTTTTGACTCTCCTGCGCCTGACTTCCCTGCCACCTATACACCTATGCCTGACAGAATCTCTGAACTAAAATATGAAGTCAGCAGGAGAGGACACTATGCCCATGGAGTTGGAGGATCGCATTGTCCAGAAAATGGATCGCTGGGAGAGACAGGGAGTTTCTCCAGCGCCACCACCACCACAACCGGAATCTCGCGTGAACGTTTTTTCCTCTCCGGAATCGAGGATCCATTTATCCTTACCCACGGGAACAATGGAAATACTGCCGGCTGCCAGGGTTTCCTCCTTAAGCTGAACTTAAATCTAGCCACGGTCTCCCCAGTATCATCTGACGGTGAGAAGATTTATGCCCTCGTCTCATGCCTCACCAGGAAAGCCCTGGAATGGGCCAGCGCTGTGTGTAGAAGGGAGGATGCGGCGTTGGACCATTTTGAGGAGTTCACCCGCCAATTCCGGGTCGTATTCGATCATCCACCTGAAGGCAAAGCAGCGGGTGAGTGCCTCTATCATCTGAGGCAGGAGACGAGGAGTGCACAGGATTTTGCTTTGGAGTTTAGGACATTGGCTGCCGGCACTGGATGGAGCGACAGGGCCCTGATCGACCATTACCGTTGTAGTCTACGCGAGGACGTCCGTCGGGAGCTGGCCTGTAGAGACACCACCCTCACCTTCGACCAGCTGGTGGACATGTCCATCAAGCTGGACAACATGCTGGCTACTCGTGGATGTCTAGATCGGGGTCTGGTTGATCCATCCTCCCGCACCCTCTCTCCTGAACCTATGGAATTGGGAGGGATGGTGCGCAAGGAGACCGGAGGGGGTTCCCGCTCGAGCACCATTCATGGTCGCAGAGGGCACACTGCTGGTCGGTGCCAGGTTGGTTCCTCTGGGAATAGAGAGGGCAGGCAGGGCATTCTGGCGTCACCCCAGGTGAGTAGGCACCATTCTCGTCCAGAGCCCTCTGCTGCACTAATGTTTGTCTCTGTCTCTTTTCCTGATTTTTCACCTCATTCCCAGTATAAGGCGCTAGTAGATTCAGGTGCGGCTGGGAATTTCATTAATAAAAGTCTAGCTCATAGTTTAGGGATCCCTGTTGTTCCTGTGGATATGCCTTTCCCTATTCATGCCTGAGATAGTCGACCATTAGGGTCAGGGTTTATCAGGGAGGTAACCGCACCTTTGTGTATGATAACGCAGGAGGGTCACAAGGAGAAGATTAGTATTTTTCTTATTGATTCTCCTGCGTATTCTGTGGTGCTAGGCCTTCCCTGGTTAGTTTGTCATAACCCCACTGTTTCTTGGCCACAGAGGGCTCTCACGGGGTGGTCGCGAGAATGCTCAGGTAGGTGTTTAGGGGTTTCCGTTGGTGCTACTATGGTGGAAAGTCCAGACCAGGTCTCCACCGTGCGCATTCCCCCCGAATATTCCGATTTGGCTCTCGCCTTCTGTAAAAAGAAGGCGACTCAATTACCACCCCATCGAGGGGGATTGTGCGATAGATCTCCTGGTAGACGCTGCATATCCCAAGAGTCACGTGTATCCCCTGTCGCAAGCGGAGACGGAGGCTATGGAGACATATGTCTCTGAATCCCTGCATCAGGGGTTCATTCAGCCATCCATTTCACCCGTCTCTTCGAGTTTCTTTTTTGTGAAAAAAAGGATGGCGGTTTACGCCCGTGCATTGATTATCGAGGTCTTAATAAAATCACAGTGAAATATAGTTACCCGCTACCTCTGATCAATACGGTTATTGAGTTAATGCACGGGGCACGTTTTTTCACAAAATTGGATCTCAGGAGTGCGTACAATCTGGTGCGTATTCGGAAGGGTGATGAGTGGAAGACGGCATTTAGCACCACCTCAGGTCATTATGAGTACCTGGTCATGCCATATGGGTTGATGAATGCTCCATCAGTTTTCCAATCATTTGTAGATGAGATCTTCAGGGACCTGCACGGGCAGGGTGTAGTGGTGTATATCGATGATATTCTGATATACTCTGCTACACGCGCCGAGCATGTGTCCCTGGTGCGCAGGGTGCTTGGTCGCCTGTTGGAGCATGATCTATATGTCAAGGCTGAGAAATGCCCGGTGGAGCAAAACTATGATGTGGGGAACCGAGAGCTGTTAGCTGTCGTAGAAGCTTTGAAGGTGTGGAGGCATTGGCTTGAGGGGGCTAAACACCCTTTTCTCATCTGGACTGACCACCGCAATCTGGAGTACATCCGGCAGGCGAAGAGATTGAATCCTCGCCAGGCAAGGTGGGCCATGTTTTTCAATCGTTTTGTGTTTACTCTTTCTTACAGACCAGGCTCCCAGAACGTTAAGGCAGACACATTGTCTCGGCTGTATGACACAGAGGAGCGATCCATGGATCCGTGTCTGGTGGCGCCTGTAGTGTGGGAGCTGGACGCGGACATTGAGCGGTCGTCACGTGCAGAGCCCTCTCCCCCTGAGTGTCCAGCTGGTCGTCTGTACGTTCCGTCTGCTGTCCGCGACCGATTGATCTATTGGGCTCACACGTCACCCTCCTCTGGTCATCCTGGGATAGGTCGGACAATGCGCTGTCTTGAAAGGAGGTACTGGTGGCCCACTTTAGCTAAGGACGTGAGGATTTTTGTTTCTTCCTGATCGGTGTGCGCCCAGTGCAAGGCTCCTAGACACCTGCCCAGAGGTAAGCTACAACCTCTACCCGTTCCTCAATGGCCGTGGTCGCACCTGTCGGTGGATTTTTTGACTGATCTTCCACCTTCACAGGGTTACACCACGATCCTGGTCGATGTGGATCGGTTTTCAAAGTCCTGTCGTCTCATCCCTTTGCCCGGTCTCCCTACGGCCTTAAGAACTGCAGAGGCCCTGTTTACACACGTTTTCCCGGCACTATGGGGTGCCTGAGGATATAATGTCTGATCGGGGTCCCCAGTTCACATCAAGGGTCTGGAAGGCATTTACGCTTACCATGCTGCACCTTGGTCTCATTCCAATAACGGACGAAACAGAATGAAAGACATTTTTGAGATCCAGTTAGTTGTTTGCACTTCATATATTTGAATTTGTAACACAATAAAAGTGAAGTTTATTATTTTTTAAATATCCTTCTTGTTTGATTTACATAAAAAGCTGATATTTTATTTACATTTTTTACAGTTTAAATTTTTTAATTTATTTTATTTGAAAACAATCAGAATGAGGCACATATAGTTGAAGTCGGAAGTTTGCATACACCTTAGACAAAACATTTAAACTCAGTTCTTCACAATTCCTGACATTTAAATCCTAGTAAAAATTCCCTGTCTTAGGTCAGTTAGGATCACAACTTTAGTAGAGAGAATGAGTAATAGTAGAGAGAAAGTTTTATTTATTTCATCACATTCCCATTTGGTAACATTGTCTTTAAATTGTCTAAATAGGGTCATACGTTTTGGGTAGCCTTCCACAAGCTTCCCACAATAAATTGGGTGATTTTTGGCCCATTCCTCCTGATAGAGCTGGTGTAACTGAATCAGGTTTGTTGGCCTCCTTGCTCGCACATGCTTTTTCAGTTCTGCCCACACATTTTGTATGGGATTGAGGTCAGGGCTTTGTGATGGCCACTCCAATACCTTGACTTTGTTGTCCTTAAGCCATTTTGCCACAATTTTGGAAGTATGCTTGGGGTCATAGTCCATTTGGAAGACCCATTTGCAACCAAGCTTTAACTTCCTGACTGATGTCTTGAGATGTTGCTTCAGTATATCCACATAATTTTCCTGCCTCATGATGCCATCTATTTTGTGAAGTGCACCAGTCCCTCCTGCAGCAAAGCACCCCCACAACATGATGCTGCCACCCCTTGCTTCATGGTTGGGATGGTGTTCTTTGCTTGCAAGCCTCTCCCTTTTTCCTCCAAACATATTGGTCATTATGGCCAAACAGATCTATTCTTGATTCATCAGACCGGAGGACATTTCTCCAAAAAGTATGATCTTTGTCCCCATGTGCAGTTGCAAACCGTAGTCTGGCTTTTTTATGGTGGTTTTGGATCAGTGGCTTCTTCCTTGCTGAGCGGCCTTTCAGGTTATGTCGATATAGGACTCGTTTCGCTATGGATGTAGATACTTTTGTACCTGTTTCCTCCAGCATCTTCACAAGGTCCTTTGCTGTTGTTCTGGGATTGATTTACAGAACGCATCTTCTTCCTGAGCGGTATGACGGCTGCATGGTCCCATGGTGTTTATACTTGTGTACTATTGTTTGTACAGATGAACGTGGCACCTTCAGGCATTTGGAAATTGCTCACAAGGATGAACCAGACTTGTGGAGGTCTACAATTTTTTCTGAGATCTTGGCTGGTTTCTTTAGATTTTCCCTTGATGTCACGCAAAGAGGCACTGAGTTTGAAGGTAGGCCTTGAAATACATCCACAGGTGCACCTCCAATTGACTCAAATGATGTCAATTAGCCTATCAGAAGCGTCTAAAGCCATGACATCATTTTCTGTAATTTTCCAAGCTCTTTAAAGGCACAGTCAACTTAGTGTATGTAAACTTCTGACCCACTGGAATTGTGATACAGTGAATTATAAATTAAATAATCTGTCTGTAAACAATTGTTGGAAAAATGACTTGTGTCATGCACAATGTAATGCCCTAACCGACTTGCCAAAACTATGGTTTGTTCACAAGAATTTTGTGCAGGGTTGAAAAATGAGTTTTAATGATTCCAACCTATGTGTATGTCAACTTCCGACTTCAACTGTAATTGTTACCCAGAAATGATTTGATATTGAAATTAAAACGTCTACATTGGACCTTTAAAACCATTTTAGATTAATCAAGTGCAGCAAGAACTTGTATTAATTTATCTTTGAATTACAATATACATAAACATCTAGCATTTGCAAAAAAATGTATATGTTCATGTCATGCCAAAATGAAGGAATCTGAATGCTTTTTTGGCAAAACACGCACAGTGAATCACGGTGAGAGAAGAAGAAAGGAGCTAAATATTCATTAAGAAAAAAACTAAATACAGATGATATTTGCAGGGACACTGATCCATGCTACACCTGTTCTGTTTAATGAAAAGATAGAAGATACCTTCTTTTGTCAAATTGAGCTTTAGACAAATAGCACACTGTATGGTCGTCCCACAACAATGGGAGAGGGGACTGTTTGAAAAGGAAAATAACGAGACACATAATGAGAGACACTTTCAGAGGTTTAACTGAAGGATCAAAGCGGTGAACTGGCCTGTGTATTGTTTAATTCATGTAGTTGTATTGTACATGCTGTAGAACTCTGTTGTCCATTCATGGCAGCAGGAGAGTCACTCATGGCAACTGTGGTGGGTGTTTCAAACGGATTCCTACTGTTCCATTTGAATGTTTCAATTCATATCTCAACATACACCTACAGTATGTTATCCCTATTTATCTGCGCAAAACATACCGACATCATCTCAACTGAACTACACAGCTGACTTTAATGACAGCAACATCATCTGCCCAGTCAGAGTCATAGTTGATCAGATTATATATCGCTGATTCATAACCTTTACTGCTAAGCATGACACATTCATGGATCAGCTTTCATTTATGATTGACAGAAGTGGTCATATAATATGGTAAATAGACATGTTTATTGTAGGACTATTTGTGCTTTATGGTGCAAAGTTCATGTTTCAAGTCATTAAATATATTTTTAGGTCAAGTAAAGATGCGTGATATGTACAAAGATATGTGGACACCCCTTCAAATTAGTGGGTTTGGCTGTTTTTCATGGTTCGGGATAGGCCCCTTAGTTCCAGTGAAGGGAAATCTTAACTACAGCATACAATGACATTTTAGACAATTCTGTGCTTCCTGCCCTTTCCTGTTTCAGCTTAGCAATTCCCCTGTGTACAAGGTGAGGTCCATACAAAAATGATTTGTCGATCGGTGTAGAAGAGCTTGACTGGCCTGCACAGAGCCCTGACCTCAATCCCATCGAACACATTTGGGATGAATTGTAATGCTGACTGCGAGCCAGGCTTAATTGCCCAATACAAGCACCCAACCTCACTAATGCTCTTGTCGCTGAATGGAAGCAAGTCCCCACAGCAATGGTTCAACATCTAGTGGAAAGCCTTCCCAGAGGAGTGGAGGCTGTTATTGCAGCAAAGAGGGGACTAACTCCATATTAATGCCAATTATTTTGGAATGAGATGTTCAAACGAACAGTTGTCCACATACTTTTGGTCATATAGTGTATTTTTGATTTTCAGTGCCAGCCACAAGGTCCGATAAGTGCTTGCTCGCTGGGAAATGTAAATAACACCTGTAGAACACACATTACAAAACAACTTACATGCTAAAGTAGAAAGCCATCAGTATTTCCAGTGTTGATACCTGATTCTCAGACTCAGACATTGGCTAGCTCTGTGTTTAAAGTGGGAAATTCTGCCACATAAACGCCATGCTTGTAATTGCATTAAATTGATGTCTATGTCATTAAAGTTGTTCTGCACTCTTATCTCTGTCAGTATCTTCATTGAGTATGGCTGTGGGAGAGGAAGGAGTTCTGTACTTGACGACAGAGTCCGTTTAAACTTCAGTAAACAAATAAGTCAAATTCAAACAGCTCGTAAGAGTTTATGTTGGGAAATATTATTTTGACTCCAATTATGAAGACCCTATCATTATGATTTTCCTGGCAGAGGTTGAAAACAGTCAACATGCCCTCATTAAGTAGTATACGGATGTAAAGTTATATTTGGTCTGGTATTTACATTTTCCTAGTTGTGTTTTGCATGCAAGTGTGTGTACATGGGTGCATAGGGGTAAGAGCAACATGTTATGATATGGGGAGAAGGTTAGTGTTAGGACATAGACAAATACACTACCCAGGATACACTTCCACACTCCATCCCCTAGGTGGCAGCAACCAGGTCTAGGTGCTGAGCCAAGGTTCGATAAGCACATCAAGTGCTGCCAATAAAGATCATCATTGAGAGTACCAGCTTGAAGCTGTGAGGCTGCTGGTTTTGTTTGGTAGCCAAGAGGCCTTTCATTTGTTTTTGAGTCTTTAGTTTGGACATGCCTTTGGTATTTCACCTTTTTTTACATATTTATGTTTCATCACCATCTGAACAAATAATAATTTGATTCAACTGGCCGACCAAGAGGTCAAGATAGACAGAGCTGGCCCTGGACCAAGGTAATGTTGCTGTCTCCCTGGGCAAATGTACATTCAACACCTAGGCACATACACACATTTCTCACAAAATGCACACATTCATTCAGGTTACAGACCACTAATCCTAGGACCCCTGGACAAAGTGTCTAGCTATTGGTTTTGTAACAAACACATGAACAGGAGCTGTGTGTCTGTATTGCATTTCAATTCTACCAGGCACAACACAGAGCCAAACAGTCTAAAGATAGACAAACACAGAGCCAAACAGTCTAAAGATAGACAAGCACAGAGCCAAACAGTCTAAAGATAGACAAGCACAGAGCCAAACAGTCTAAAGATAGACAAACACAGAGCCAAACAGTCTAAAGATAGACAAACACAGAGCCAAACAGACTAAAGATAGACAAACACAGAGCCAAACAGTCTAAAGATAGACAAACACAGAGCCAAACAGACTAAAGATAGACAAACACAGAGCCAAACAGTCTAAAGATAGACAAGGAAGCACACATACACTAACACTTCAGAAATCCTTCTCTGTTGTTCTTATGCATTCGCTACCTAATGGGGCAACTGGTGAGTAAACTGGAGAAACTTGAATCCAGTATTGTTGCCATGCTGGGGGGTTGCTGTTGACCTCAGTGACTCCTGTCTGGCATGTGATGTGGGCTGCGGGATAAAAAGTGTATGACTGAGTCCTGAGTCACATCCACCTCCCTGCTTGACTAGTGTTAAAGTTTCGTTTAGTTTGTTAATTCAACCATTTAAAAAACAAGCACACATACAACTTGAAAAAACAATACATGCATGTAAAATCATGGAGGATAACACAAATTCTGGGACTTAATTCCATTGTGGTCCTCTTGAAACAAGATGGCTCGGCATGATCCAACATGGTTGAACACAGTATGACAGCGAGATAATAAAAACAAAGAAGAAGAACATCTATCTCATCATTGCAGTTATATCATAGGGTACATTATGTTTTTATGGGCAAAGGTAACTCATTCCACTCTGAGGCTCTAGTATACAAGGAAGTACCTTTCCCAGCATTACTCCTGAACCTGTATGAGCACACATCAGAAACACCTGATCTGGTGCTGTGATTGTGTGCATCCCTAACATGGGGAAAGTAATCACTTAGATATCTGGGCGCAGGACCATATATACTCCTGTAAACCAAACCCAGTCTAATCTGGGACACTCTAGCCTCAACAGGGTTGGGTTGCTGAAAGTAGCTCCCACCTATGTGTGTATGTGGACTCACCTTCAAAACTACCCTGATCAGCTTATTCTGGGCTATCTGGAGACACCTTCAGAAGCTTAGATAAGCCCCCAAACCAGGAATACCAGCATAGTCAAAATGGCATTGAATGAGGGCAGTGGCTAGCACTCTCATGGAATCCTTATCAAGCAGTTTGGACTTTCAAGCCAAAAACGTAGTCCTGGCATTAACCTTCCCTAGCACTTTAGTGGCCACGCTCACACCTCCAAAGCTTCCATCAAGGATGCATCCCAGGTAGCTAACAGAGGTTTTAATTGTCAGCCCCTCACCCCCTAACACCACTCTGATTTCAAAGGACCTACACAATTTATGTCTGGACCCAAAAATAATTGCCTCAGTTTTACCGATATGCAGAGATAGCTTATTATCTCCAAGCCATTTGCTGATGTTAGTAAGCTATGTGTTAAGTATGCTCTCAAACATAGTTTTACTTTTGTGGGACACCAGAAGTGTAGAGTCATCCGCATGAAGGAAAAGACGGCAAGAACAAGCATCTTTCATATTGTTTATATACAGTAAAAACAGTAGAGGTACAAGCACGCTCCCCTGCGGAATGCCGCAACTCATTGGTTTTGCCTTAGACAGTGAACCATTAACCTCTACTACTTGCTCCCTACCTGACACATAGTACTTTACCCAGTGTAGAGGGTTACCGCTTAACTCCAGTGCCTTCAATTTCCCTCTTTAATCTCTTTCCTGAGGAAGTCAGTCAAGTAAAGTAGACAGGAATCAGTGGAGTATGTTTTTCTAAAAACCTGACTAAAAATCATACATTGGACTGTGTTTGTTGACATAGTCATAAATTTGCTCATGTACAACTCTCTCCAGGATCTTTGATGTTATACGGAGGATAGATACAGGCCTATGATTCCCATGGTTAGACTTTAGCTTGTTCCATGTCCCTGGGAAAGATGCCTTGTTCAAGAGAGAGATTAAGAATATGCGTAATACAAGGGACGATTTGCTCAGCATAATCTCTAAGAAACATTGCAGGAATATTATCCAGGCCTGTGGTTATGGAGCATTTTATGCTCTGCTAGCATACTGGCTATTTTGTCTGTTGCTACCTTTGCAAAATAACTGAGAGGACAGAACTGGTGGACAACTTGCTAACCAGCTTGCTGTTACAGAAAAGAAAATTGTTGAATTAATTGGAAACCTCTGCTTTTTCATATACCATCTACCTCCTGATGTTCAATCCAATACTGTTTAGTTTGTTTTTATAGTACTACTACAGCCTAGTTCCATAAATTATTTCCAAAGCTTTTTAGGGTCATTTTTGTTCTCAGTGATTTCATCAGCAAAGTAACCCCTCTTAGCTTCATCCATCCTGCTCTGTGATTCATTTATGTGATGTTATTATAGGAAAAAATCAGGCTTCTCTTGAGAGTTCTTCAATTTCTTAAAGGCCTTATTCCTTGCTTTGATAGATTCAAGAATCTCATGATTATACCAAGGTCTAGATCTCTGCTTTACCCTGACCCATCTAATGGTAGCCATCACATTCACCAAAACAAGGAATCAACATCTAAAGGCTTCCGAGGCCCTGTCTACCCCTACACTATCCAGCACAGGTGACCAGTCAATTTTACACACCTGCTGCCTAAACATTTCAACACAGTATTTTTGAATCCCCTGATTCTAACAGATTTGTGACACTTAAATATATATTTAAAAACCCACCTTGTGCAACAGTAACTCTGGGTAGATGTACACAAGGAGACCACCATTGGGTGTTCTCTACAGTAGTTGGCAACCTAGAGCTCCCCAGAGAGATATAGTAACACCAGGTCTGAACTCACTGACCCATTTCTTAGTAAACGTATATCATCTTAAGTAATAGTCAAAAATAGATCCCATGGGGGAGTTGATATGGTAAAATCAAGATGCTCATGCTTGTTGATTGTGACCCACTGGATTAGCTGTCACAGTCATCTGTAACCTAAGAATTTAAACCCTTACATAATGAGGACTGGGATCATGTTCATTGTGTGTCAATGAGGTTGGGACCCATGCTTAGCACATACAGAGACCTTGTGGCATAGGATTCTAACAGAGCTGGTGACAAGTCCTATGGGATTATGACGTGGACACCAGCCTACACAGGTATGCTTGTTCTTGCACAACACCTGTAATGGCTAGCATGTGTCTCTATAGGTGGTCATTAGGGAGTTGACACAACAATAATGGAGGATACTGTCTTTCTGTTACTGTTTGATCTAATAGTGGGACAGTTGAGCGGGGCGGCTCCCTTACTGGTCTATTTTCCGTGGATGCTGATTCAGAACACGTGGTGTTTACCGTTTACAAGCAGGCATTGTGTTCTAGCTTTTAGTGGACAAATAGAATGTAACTTCATCCAGGTTTGTAAAAGTGGGACTTTTTGTTCTTTCATTCTTGTATTTTTAAAGATAATTTTAATTGATATATTTAAAACAAGTCTAACTCGTAATAACGGTCTGGGGTTAAAATCACAACTTGAATAGGTGAGTGTGAAGATGGCATTTTATTGAATTCAATGCATCTTCCCTTATACAGTATATTTTAAATGTGCAATTTTGTTACATGTGTGTTAATTGGGCCAAAACAGTGTTTTATTATTCAAGCCATATCATATACTGTACAGTATGTACCTGTAGACATTTACAATCAACTTAATTCTCAACAGTCAGTAGTTTGTCTTGTAAATTTAAGTGTGTTAAGTGTGTTGGCCATGCCTAGTAATTGGCCGCACCTGATCTTAATTACACACTGAGAAAAGAGAGTTCCTCAAGGGTTCTTTGGGAAGGGTAGGTGAATTCACCAATTTGTAAGTCGCTCTGGATAAGAGCGTCTGCTAAATGACTTAAATGTAAAATGTAATGTAATGTAATGGTTCTATGTGGAACCATACTGACACAAAGAACCCATTGAGCCCCTGCAACCATAAGTGTGTGTCATTCCAGTTAATCTAATCTGTTGTGTTATCCCATTACATTTTTTTATATGACTATGGCCAGTGAAGGTGGCTGGTGAAAGACTCACATATGACCTTGTGTCAATTGAGAACGGTTCAATAAGTCAGTGGTTCTCAATTCTCTACTCAGCGACCCACAGCTGTTCCAGAGCTAGCACACCTGATTCAACTTGTCAAATAACACAGTAACATTTTAACAATATAAAATGGCTAACCAGAATAAAGAATCCTGTATGGTTCTTCAAAAGGATCTAAAAAGAACCTTAGGGTTTAAAAAGAGTTTAAAATATAGACCGTGCTAAAAGGTTATTAAAACAACAAAAACCTTTCCTTCAAAGCATATAAAGGATAAAACATATATAGCATGTCTACCTCTTCCAATCATTTTTTCCCACTATTCAAACAAACACTTTTTCAAGACACACAAACACTACACACCAAAAGCAAATGGTGTATCTTAATGGAATCGGTATGGTGCTATAAAGAACCCATTCCTAAGGTTCTATAAAGAAGCTTAATGGAATCTGTATGGCACTATAAAGAACCCATTCCTAAGGTTCTATAAAGAAGCATGAATCAAAAAAATCTATATACCACCAAGAAAGGGTTTCGCTATGGTTACAACCTTTTGTTGGTGCTATATAGAACACTTTTTTTATGGTTCTTTATAGAACCCAAGGAATGGGTTCTTTATAGCACCATACAGATTCCATTAATATCCACAATTTGTTATGAGTGTGTAGTGTTTGTGTGTCTTGAAAAGGAGTCTGTCCTGCTCTTTAATGATGTCATCCTGTGTGGGGATATAGCAGAGTTCCCACTCTGAAGCTGTGATATGAGTATATATTGAACATTTAGCCAAATCAAAAATGGTTCATAAACTAATGTAAGAAAATTGTTATTGAAGTCGAAGTTGTGCCCATATTACAGAGCAAACTGTAAAACTTCATATGACACCAATATTTGCTTATTCGCACCTACAGATGAAACATTATCGAGTCTTTAGGGAGGTCTAGGTAAGGCCAAAATTCCAAAACTATACTAACTTTGATTCAGCGTTTCTCTATTATGCTTTAAGATACAAATGTCAAAGATATGTCAACAAACCTTTCTCCAAAGTTAAATCTTGATTACATTTCCTGAAAATCCCCAAAATCATCGTCTTTTTTTTCTTTCTGGTTTCGTGAGGAATTTACTGCATATGTGCCAGTGAAACCAGAAAAAAATGAATTGCATATGTTACAAACTCATACAGACCATGCCTGTTTATTCATACATGTGTATGGTGAACATACCTGCTAATACCATATTGAGAAATCCATTTATTTTGAAATACTGTTTATATCCAAAGACCTTTCATCTGCCATAAAAACAGCTTTGTCATTGCAAGAAAGTTCACAATAAGTACTAAAAATAGCACGTTACAGGAAAGATTGATTTGGCCATTGACCTGCAATTAGTAACCAAGTACAATAAATGTGTGTAAGATACTAGGTTTATCAGCAGTAAAATAATATTCACGGAATTGCTGAGGAACTGTTCATCAATAGAGGATGTGTCAATAGTGTTCCTTGGAGTTACAGTGGAAATAATGACAGTTTGTGTTTGCTGCATACTCATACATGGAACTACTTTACTGTGTGTTGTAAAAGTGTATAGTAATTCCCCTGATCGTATAAAGATAGCAATGTCTGGATAGAGTTTTATATGATCAATCAGGACAATGGTTGAACATTCTCATTCTGATGGTATCATACAATGATGTGCAATTATTTCTTTATCTCAAGGTCACCTAAAGCTAGAGAAAATGGGGACCTTTGACTCAGGGTCATTGTACATTGATAAAACAGACTATATCAGGCGTACTTAATTTCATATTGTTTTTACAACGTGCCAATGAGAATTTCTGAAGTAGTTGTCTTATCTACCGTCTGGTGTTCTATGAAACGCAATAAAACAAAGAATAAAACTATTATGCTGTGTGTTTTTTTGCCGCATGTGTGTTTGAGATTTAGTATGTGATGAGTGTGTGAGGGGCTTCTTGTTAACTCTTTTCACAGCTGAAAACACCAGCGAGGCCTTTCCCACCTCCTGACAGCTGTGTTCTGCTCTGTCACGCCATGGAGGCTGGTCCTACCACTGTTCCCGAGCAGCTTCGTGGAGGCCAGCCCTAACACTAACCGTGTTCCCGAAGTTCCACTGTCCCCTAGCGCCACTGCTCCCCAGCTCCTACAAGAGAGACCGAGACCCCTCTATTCCTCTCCCTCCATTTCTGACTTCTCCTTCTTCTCCTCCTATGTCTTCTGATCCCAGTCTTATCTCGTTTATCATTTACCTCTTTGATACTGTGCTCATTTCAAAAGTTTCCTGTTCCCCCGTCAGAGCTCACAGAGTACTCACGGAGTTATATTGCCCACATCAAAAGGAAGCCACTGGGTCCCTATGTGTCCCTTTGGGCAGAGATCTTAATCATTTCTTAGAGTGCTTGATGACCGGCCTGTCAGGGTCATTTGTATGGGTGTGTTCCCTCACATAAGGCAGAGTACACTTGATAGTGACACACAGTAAGTACACTTGAGAGACGAACTGCTGTTGTATAGCCTTAAATAACAGCCTAAGTTAGTATATTACATTGGTTGAACAATAGCCTTTACAAAGTGATGGCTTTCAGTGGTTGATGACTTCGTACAGTAAAGTTCAACTGTCAATGTTCGTCAGTGAAAAGAGAAAGGGGTGTTACCTAAGTATGGATGTATATCAATTATCAACTTGTCAGAAACATTTTGAGGTAGTATCTGGCAACAACAAATAATGTTTCAAACTGATTATGTCAGTGCAGTGCGTGTTACCAACGTGTTTGTTTCCAGGAGTTAAATTTGGATTTTGTATGGAGTGAAATGTCCCAAATTTTCTCTCAGGTCATTTTGTAATTTCCCAATGTACTCCGTTCCACTTTGTTCCCTGTCAAATCGAACTGACGTTACAGCTTATTAGCAGCTAAAATGAGACAATTCTCAGAACGTATGTTCTGTCAATAGAATCCCCAACGGGTGTCTTCTCTTCACATAAGCTTGTTGTGACAGAGTTACTCCTGCGTATCAAAAGAAGGCCGGGGTAGATAAGATGCAAGGTGTGCCATTGAACTCAACCACATGGATATTAGCGCTGCAGGGTCTTCCCGGAACACTGTGTGGACGTCTCAGAACTGAGGTGGTGTTGACTGAGATCTGTATAGCCTTGCCAAGAGAGCAGTAGAGGAATCTACTGAGCCAGACAGCAATGAAACTAACGTGGCCAGGTCAAATAGAGGTTATACTGTAGGAGAGGGTTGGGATGAGAGAAAGCACTTTGAGATGTGTGTATGTGTGAATGCATTTAAGAGTAGGAAGGTGAAGTTTGGGCTTCTTCATTGGTGGCCACCTTCGGACGATCTGGAGGGCAGGTCTACACACACATATGCATGCACACGGACACGGACATATACACACAGGATGTCCCCATCCTTGCCAATTCCTGCTCTGTTCCACCAGCTACTCCCTCACAACTGATGTGGCTGACATACTTAACACCTGGCAGTCCTTTACTCACGTTCCACTGTTCCTGGTTACCAGAGCACCCTGGCTGTCTCATAACAACACCCACAGTGGCAATTACAGACCACTCTGTCTGTGGTAGGGAAAGGAGAGGGCAAAAGATGAAGATAATGGGGAGCAAAACCTGGATGGGGAGCAAAACCTGCAGTTACTAAACAATAATCTGTGAAAGCTCACATGGGTGGTGGCCATTTGCCATTGCATAAAAAAGGTATCAGTGATTAGGAGATGAGTGGCTGTACATTTACTGTGTGAACAAGACACTGACTCTTGCAGCGAATATCCACTCAAAAACCTTTGGTATTTTTGGAATTATTCCACTGTTGATACAGTCCTGATGTTTGCCTGTCAGCAGTCAAGTTTTCAAGAAGACCTTCAAGAAGGAATGTGTCACCGACCACATCATCATGCAAAATGCTGCATTTTGATGTGGCTGGGAAACTTTGCTTCTTGAAAGTATACCAACGTTTTTGGGGTCATTTTCTCGTTCACACAGTAAATGTGCAGCCATCCCTTTAAATATGGTGTACCTTTTAGACAGAGTTTTATCGACAGACTCACTAGAATACATCGAGAGAACAGGTTCAGAATATTAGGGATCAATAAAAGAAAGACATCTAAATATATGCATGTGTGTCTCTGTTTTCTTGAGAGAGAGAGAGAGAGAGAGAGAGAGAGAGAGAGAGAGAGAGAGAGAGAGAGAGAGAGAGAGAGAGAGAGAGAGAGAGAGAGAGAGAGAGAGAGAGAGAGAGAGAGAGAGAGAGAGAGAGAGAGAGAGAGAGATATGTTTATACTAAACAGTATGACTCCATATGAGGGAGGGGGAGAGAGGAAAGATATTTATGTTGGAAGAGTACTGTGAGCTGTTGAAACATCAGGTGAGCTTGACTGTTGGCCAATAGTAAAGGTTAGATGAGTCACCACACATTACTTTGGAGGGACACAAACAACACCAATAGGAAGGACGAAACCAAAACATTGACACATCTTTCATTAGGAAAATGGTACGGAGGTGGAGTTCCCTCTGTTTATTAGCCTGACTGCCGGAACTATGAGATAAAGGCAAAGACAGTATAAATACTGTCTAGACAACACTTTACAATAAATGTTGTTAAAAAGATGTTACAATAGAAGCTCTACTCATGCTTCATAACTTAGCTACATGAAGGCACCATTTGCATCCACACACAGATGTTCTGATATGGTATCACTATTATTACCCACCTGCAATAATAAAAATCGAATTGAATCAAATTATATTTGTCACATGCGCCGATTACAACAGCTGTAGACTACCGTGAAATGCTTACTACATTTACATTTTACATTACATTTAAGTCATTTAGCAGACGCTCTTATCCAGAGCGACTTACAAATTGGTGAATTCACCTTCTGACATCCAGTGGAACAGCCACTTTACAATAGTGCATCTAAATCATTAAGGGGGGGGGGGGGGTGGTGAGAAGGATTACTTATCCTATCCTAGGTATTCCTTGAAGAGCCCTTAACCAACAATGCAGTTCAATAAATGGAGTTAATTAAGAAAATATTTACTAGATAAAGTAAAAAAATAAAATAAAAAGTAACACAATATGATAACAATAACGAGGCTATATACATGGGGTACCGGTACCGAGTCAATGTGCAGGGTACAGGTTAGTCGAGGTCCTTGGTACATGTAGTAGGGGTGAAGTGACTATGCATAGATAATAAACAGCAGTGTGTCAATAGAAATAGTCCGAGTGGCCATTTGACTACTGTGCGGTAGCAGAAAGAACAGTCCATGACTTGGGTGACTGGAGTCTTGACGCCTCCTCTGACACTGCCTAGTACATATGTTCTGGATGGCAGGAAGGTTGGCCCAAGTGATGTACTTGGCTGTACGCACTATCCTCTGTAGCACTTCGTGGTCAGTTGCCGAGCAGTTTCCATACCAGACGGTGATGTAATCGGTCAGGATGCTCTCGATGATGCAGCAGTAGCATTCTTTGAGGATCTGGGGACCCATGCCAAATCGTTTCAGGGTCCTGAGGGGGAAAAGATGTTGTCTTGCCCTCTTCACGATTGTCTTGGTGTGTTTGGACCATGATAGTTTGTTGGTGATGTGGACACCAAGGAACTTGAAGCTCTCAATCCACTGTACTACATCACCGTAGATGTTAATGGGGGCCTGTTCGGCACTCATTTTCCTGTAGTCCATGATCAGCTCCTTTGTCTTGCTCACATTGAGGGAGAGGTTGTTGTCCTGACACCACACTGCCAGGACAACAACATGCATTAAAGCGTATCCACTGCTTCACTATGGATCAACCCACTTTAGTGTGAGCTCCCTCTGCTGTGATAGAAACAGGCAGGTCAGGTTCTGATTGTCTAGACTCTAATGCATCTAAATGTGTGAATATCTCTGTGCTGTTCCCAGGGAGAGAGGGACAGTAGTGCCACTAAAGATGAGAGGGAAGATACTGGCAGCACACACAAATAAATTCTGGCTTTATAGGGTATAAGTGGGTGATTTACAGGGTTGAGTTGGATTATCTAAATGAACAACAGAGACTTTCCTCTGGTAGTGTGTGATAGTGGGTAGTGTGGGTAAGGATGAGCATTCTCTACCAGCCTAAGGCCATTGATCTAGCCATCTAAAAGGTCAGTGGCACTGTCCTATGTATACCTTTTCACTCTATACACTAGTGTATTGTGATGTGTATGAGGTGCTATACCGTGTTCTGATTGTTTGCTGTGATTCGTTCTCACAGTGGTCTTATAACAGTGTTCATACACACCCTCTACTGGGCATCAGATGAATGATGTGTAGATGAATACTGTGCATCAACTGGATTGGCCAATAATTGCATTATATTAAGCCCTTATTTAATGTGTGGGATAATTTCTTTCAATGATATGTTTGCTATACAACAGAATCAAGGTTCGTAGAAGAATATGAGCATGAACCTCTTTATTTATTCAAAAGGTGTTTAATTTAACAGTTTTAATGTAACGGTTTAACACATTTCACATTATTGTCCTTCACCTACTTGCCACTTACAGAAAAAAGGAAATATTCCCTGTGAAAATGATGATTCAGAACAAATGTATATAAAAAATACAAATTCCTTCCTACACAATGACTCCATTCAAATTGAACAATAGCTGGCCTCTTTCTAGCTCATTATCACACATCAAATTAATCTACTCTAAGTAAGAATCAAACACTCAATGTTCACCTAACCATAACCATATGTCAGCAGAGAGTGTAAGGTTAGTTCCCACCGATGTTTCAGCGGGGACATGAAAACCTGTGGAACAGGACCAGGGTCTTTCTAGGACCATACCAGGCCCGAGCCCCAGCGTTATTGTTCTAACCGAGATTCTTAAAACCTCCATGTTTCTGTGAAAAGTAAGTTTCCCAGAGTGCTAGAGGTGGTCCTAATGCTATGCTGGACAGAGGCTGTAAGTCTTGCTTAATGGAAGGTCAATATTAGTGCAAAGAGCCAGCACTGTGTCCTTTTCGTTCTATACCATTGAGAAAGGCAATACACACACACACACACACACACACACACATTCACACTGTTACGCTCATTGATGGAAGGATCGGACCAAGGTACAGCGTGGTTGGCGTACATCTTGCTTTATTAAATGAACACCGAAAAAACAACAAATACAAACGAAACGTAAAGTATAATAGGGCTAAACAGCACAATACCAAAAGATCCCACAAACTACAGGTGGGAAAAGGCTGCCTAAGTATGATCCCCAATCAGAGACAACGATAGACAGCTGCCTCTGATTGGGAACCACCAACAAAGAAATAGAAAACATAGATTGCCCAAAATAGTCACACCCTGACCTAACCAAATAGAGAATAAAAAGGCTCTCTAAAGTCAGGGCGTGACACACACAGCTGTCTGAAGTGGTATAAAGTGTAAGATCAGATGGACTATAGCTATTTCTGATTAGTCTGTCTATCTGTTAACTTATAGTATGTCTACGTGATGGTACAGGCTTAGTGGCGAAGGGCTCTCTCAGTCAGAGCTCAAAGCCACAGGCTTTCTATTTTATTCTTCGAGGACTTCCAAGAACATGATGGCATGGTTGCCCCTCTTGTCTCTCTTGTATCTCTATGGCTAGTCATTGTGTTCAGATTTTGATTCAGGATTTTCACAGACCAAAATCCACATTTTGATACCGAGCTCTGAAAATCATCTGCGATGATCCAATACTGACAAAATTATGTCACCATCAAAATCTATCTTTCTATCAAGAAACGTACAGCCATAGAGTCCTATAATTCACGGCATCTCTATGCATACAGCATCGGTATACAAAGTCCTATTCATGACACAGAAAAGTCAACTTTACCCTCAGTACCCATAGTAACTGCACTTAAAAATAGATAATACCCATGATAACCTATGCAAGCAATGAAAATGACATTCCTTGCTTTGACTGACAAACCGTTCTTCTACAGGGCCAGCTCAAAATGAACCGCAGCAAACATCTCTTGCTCTGTTTACATTCTGTTCCTGTAGCTCTGAGTAAAGGGTTAGACTCCCTACTCCACTGTTTATACTGCCTGTTTCCTGTGTGGCTGCCTGGTCAGGAGCAGGAGCCTATGGGGGGAAGACTCTCAGATACAAACCAATCAAACATAAACACCAAACAATGGGCTGAGGAATAAAGAGGTTAGGCTACAATCCCTTCTTCCCCACGCCTGATACGACCCATCCACTGGGGGGTGTCTGTGACAGTGCCATACAAGGACGTCTGGACAGATGCCTCCATGATGCTTCTATCAGCTAATTCTGGTAGTATCCAGCAACTGGACTGAAGGCCATAATGTAGCTTTCTAAGAGACCACCAGCGTAGTTGACTGAGTCCTGTGTCAGGACTCCAGAGAGTGCCTAGAATCACTCTAGAATCTGCAGTGTCCTTCTAGAATCTAGATACAGGCATGTGGAAATCTAATTTCCCAGTTATCCCTCCCTAGCATTGGTAAAATGGACCAAAATCAACTGATTTTTCCTGACTGCCTCCTGTGTGAGTCAGGGTCATTAATCAATATGGTGGTAATATCCCTGTTGGCATTTAGTGGCCGTGCTTGGTGTGAACGTGCCTTTAATGAGAGAACTCCATGACTCTCTTGGGTCATTATGCTAAGTTGTATGTTTATGTTCACTAACTGGCCCCATGATGCCTTGCCACTAACCACAGCAGACCAGGGTTCAAATACTATTTGTTTTCTTTCAAATACATAAGCTGTGCTTGATTGAGTTTGCCTGCTGTAATGGAGCCAGCAGTACAGTCTGCAAAAGTGCAAATCCCGCCCATTTGGCACTCCAGGCAGGCTAAAGTAAACGCTAAACGTTTTTGAAAGATTTCAAATACTATTTCAACCCAATCATGGTATGGGCTTGGGCCAGGGACACATTACATTAACACAGGGTGAATGCCATGCCAGGCAACTCTGTCAGATTGTGATACTGATCCGTCAGTCTATCAGAAAAACCCAGGCAGCAGCATTAGAGAACTGTCTCTCTCTATACTCCTAGGAGAACGGTTGTCTTTCTTATCAAAGCAGTAAGGACTCTGTCCACTGAGTCGGTCTCTGTAGCACTCAGCAGGAGCTCAGTCTCAGTGCTTGGGTGGTCCCAGGCTTAGCCTCTGTAATGGTGGTGGAGGGGAGTCGTTCCCAGAACAAGTGGAAATGCAGTGAGAATGGTTCATTTAAAACCAAGAGGGATAACCTGATAAAACTGATGGGGCTGATAAGGCAAAGGTTGGACTTGTTTCTTGAAATGAACTGGGGGAGACAGAGAGCAAGAGAGGCATGTTAACAGCCTACACACTGCATATTTCAGAGAGGGTGTGGGGGGATGTAAATAGTAGAGGGGAAAAGAGGACAAAGGGGCTCCCCCTGCACCCTTATGTCGACCATTTCAGACTAAAGATCTCTCACTCTCCTAAAGTACTCTCCTTTCTCATAGTTTAGGATGCACAGGATGTAATGTATTTTTCTCATCCCAGAGAAATCGTTGTATACATTGTATTTGTTTAGTTTATCACGACAGAGTTGACTGTGTTGGAGTGACCGTGTGGACCATTTCACAGGAAACCATTGTTTACTTACCATAGCTCTCTGCTAAGTCTGGAGAGCCCAGCTATCGTCACCCAGGAGCAGCTAGCTACGGGGAGCACTGGGGTCAGGTACGGGGTCAGGTAATAGGGAGCGGGGGATGATTGAGAGGGGGAGGCGAAGGTTTAGGGGGTTTAGGCATTACTTGCTTCTGCTCAGCGTCTTTCCTGTCACATTCCCGTGTCCCTGACCCTAATCCAGGACACTGTTTAGGGGGGTGGGGATCGAGGAGAAAGGGTTGTTCCTTGTTCCCTACCACATTTCCTGCCGTCTACACTATGCTGGCTCTAATTGGAAATATGGGTGGCCCTGTTTATTTGCTCGGTAGAAATGCGAAAAGCGAGGTTGTATTTATATTTTCGTGGCGCGTTCTCAGCAGTGCAGCATTACAGGGCCTTCCCCGGAGATTCCATTGGGGGGGGGGGGGGGGCTAGGTTCGATTAGGTCGATTTGTGTCTGTCGGGGAGTAGAAGGATAGGGGGTGGGAGGGACTAATAAAGGGGGTAAAAAGGGTTGAATGATGTCTTGGAGTCATATTGATCATTGTCATCTGTTTAGTTAGATGAATTTCTGTAATAAGATTTGGCTTTGTGAGAAGTGAGACTGCAACCAGAACAGGGTGCATCGTGGTACACCAGCAATTATCATCCATATGATTCTACATGACTAAGCATTTTCACAGAGCAAAGAATGAGTGGTTTTCTCTAAGAACATTTAGAAGGACATTTAAAAAAGACATGACAGTACATGACATTAACACACCAATCTAAATCTATTAGAGAAGGGAATTATTCTTCAGATTCTACCCCAGAATCTCTCTCTCTAATACCACAGGCACCTTATACACTACTGTACATGCGGCACCAAAGCGTCAGCCCTAAGGCCCCATAGGTCCAGGAAGAAAAACATGTTGAAAAGAGCCATATGAGTAACTTGTTGGTGTGTAGAACTTTGTGTATTTATCCTCTGTACAGCAGAGCCAGGACCAGGGGCTGCTGCTGCTGCTGAGTGGCTTAAAAGCAGGGCTGTCCGCTGGGGCTGAGGCTGCCAAGTGTCTGGGCCAGGCTCTGGATAAAGTAAACACACACACACACTGGGGCTCTTTCCCTCTCCCATCCTCCTCCCCGGCCTGCCCATCAGCTGGAGACCACACAGCCAGACCACACAGAATCTGAGCTCGACCCAGGCCCCTCTCACGCAAAACGACCCGCAACCCGCGAGCTGTCACTCTGACCCCCCTACACACACACACACACACACACACACACACACACACACACACACACACACACACACACACACACACACACAGACTGACAGAGACACACACACACGTATGAGAAGAAGAGAGTGGTAGTGTATGTATTTCTGTGGTTATTACACATTGAAAAAAGTTATGAATCAGTCTATTGAAGTTGTTGGGTTGGGATTTCCTCACAAACATGTCTACATGTCAATTCTGTCAAATATGGCCCAGAGCAGAGCTTTGGTGTTGACAGGAGAACCTCTCTTCTTGATTGATTTCATGGTCCTTCCTTTCTCTCTCTGTTTCATGGTCACATGCGAGTGGTTTCACTTGACTCATGGAACAAGAACAAATATACAACCATTGGGCTAAAAATCACTTCAAGCGTCAGATACCGATATCTGTGATATGTAATTGGGCATCTTATTTTAAAGTGATGTTTAATTGAAGGAATTAGATTCGAAATGTGATATTTGAATAAAAATGTCACAATTTTATTATACTAGAAATGTTAGTTATATTAATACCGTAACTGCAGTACTGTGTGTGAGTATGTGCGTGTAGATGATTATGTGTGCTGGAGGTCAGGGTGTGAGCAGACGCAGGGCTATGGGTCATTAGCAGAGATCAGAGGCTGTGTAAATGCGTTGATTGTGGGGCTCTGGCAGTCTCAGCGTAGACTCTCATGGTGGTCATTCTGCCGCAGGGGTGCTTGTTTCTTCTCTCTCTCCAACTGTCTTTTTTACCACAGCTGACTAATCACATACTGTATCACTCCCTGCTGGTGATACCGTGTAATTGCACCAGTCTTCATCTATAACACTACTGAAGAAAAACAGGATGAAATACTTCCTGAACAATTAAGGGGTAGAATCAATGTAGGGTCACTGTTCTTATAGTGTCCTGTAAGGACAGTGACTGAGTTCTGGAGTTCCTCCCACCTTATCCAAAGAGAAATCTTCTATTTTAATGAATACATTTCTGATATCACCGAGTATCTCTCCCCAAGCTCTCCACTGGCCTCAATGGAGCCACATATTTTTCCCACAGTGTTTACAGTAGCATCCTTCTCCTCCTCCAAAAGCCCCTGCCATCCCTTCCTAACTCTAAACAGGCAGGAGCCGGCCCCAGTCTGCACTTCTCTCTGCCAGGTAGACTAGTCTACAGTATTGTTCTGCTTGACTATCATTCCATCTGTATACACAGAGGCCTGTGGTCATTTGCGTCTTTCCCATTACAGTACTGTTTTCATTATCTTCCGACAACTGTTATTGCTTTCCTGACGTTGCAGTGGAGTGCTTTGCTTTCATTGTTATCTGAAGTGGGTCAAATAAACAATCAGCGTCTGCATAACAATGCAAGGTGGTTAATTGTGGCGATAAAGTTTTGTTTGTTTCTAGTGAATTCATCATAAAGTGCCGGAGACTATTCTCATGCCACTCAGAGCTCGCTCTACAAGGGCAACATTTGTGATTGGATGAAGGAAGGTAAGAAATGTACTTTTAACCACCGGTTTGATAACCACTGCTGTGATGTCAAACAGCTCACATTAATGCATAACTCAACACATGTAATGTATGTGCCGTTACCCATCACCCACTGCTTCATGGGAGCAGGACATATGTGATTGGCTGGTAGGTGTTGACAGGGGGGCATGTAATGTCAGACTCAGGGGTCAAGAGGTGTCAACGACCCCCTCTGACTCTGGGGCCAGTCAGACTGTTCTGGGGTTAGAGGGGATTGGTCATTTTGTCAGCACCCTGGATGTGAAAACATGAGAAGTGTCTCGCCCTTCACCGACCCTAAACACACAGAGGTTAGTGACACAAGGGTTCAGACACACACCCACATTCATCCAAGAGGTACATGTACCTGGGTCATCTTTATTTTGTCATACCTGGATCAAGAAGTCCATCAACCAATCAGACAATAGTCTGCCTTGTGACATCATCAACACTTGCAGTGCTAGCTGCCCCACCCCATTAATTAATTTAACATTCAAATCCGAGCCAATGTGATGATCTGTGATCAACACAGATAAATGGCGATGGATGATCAACACACCTGAATGATGATCAAGGATCAACACTTATATGGTGATCTAGGATCAGCACAACTAAATTAAGATCCAGTTGGTTGACTGGGCCCTGAACATTACAGTAAACGTGTGTGTGTGTGTGTGTGTGTGTGTGTGTGTGTGTGTGTGTGTGTGTGTGTGTGTGTGTGTGTGTGTGTGTGTGTGTGTGTGTGTGTGTGTGTGTGTGTGTGTGTGGTATAGCTTGTACAGTTCAAGTTCAAGACAGTTCAAGGTTCTAGGATCAGCACAACTAAATTAAGATCCAGTTGGTTGACTGGGCCCTGAACATTACAGTAAACGTGTGTGTGTGTGTGTGTGTGTGTGTGTGTGTGTGTGTGTGTGTGTGTGTGTGTGTGTGTGTGGTATAGCTTGTACAGTTCAAGTTCAAGACAGTTCAAGGTTTTAACCTACAGTTCCTGTACCTTTAAACAATCCTCTCACTGAGTGAAAGGGTTGTCTCACTCTCACTCTCTTTCTCTCTGTATGTGTAGTCACCAACCAAGTTAAAGGTCTAGTCCAGATGGTGGATACAGCAGGGTAAAAAGTGTCCCCATGCAGCCCTGTAATTTGCCAAGTGTTTTAGTGCTGCTGTGACCACCCATGGAGGTATGAAAATGATATGCAAGCCACCCAGTAAGATGTCGTTCCTCCTTCACATACACAGACATGCTGTACACACACACACACACACACACACACACACACACACACACACACACACATGCACGCAATTGTCCCCCTCGAATCAATTAAAAAAGAGTTTCTCAGCGTAGATCATTTGACATCTGTCATATCCAGCAGAGGTCAGTAATGGACAAACTATGTACAAACAGTATTTAAAGAGAATCTGAATCATCTGTATCACCTTAATTGTTTCGCAATCCTTTTCTTTATCAGTAAACCATTCAGGTCACTATTATGATGTATATTTTTTTATCACTCAGATATACATTTTTGGTTACGTTATTTATGTCAGTGGTTTATATGATAGTTTAAGAAATTGCATTGGAAATAGGAAATTACATGGTAACAAGCCCTCGTAGTCTACCTAATTTTATTACATTGGGAATTTCTGAATAAAAAAACATGTGGTACCAAACAATTCCCATGCATTTTACCACATAATTTCATAGTTCGAATGAGGATATTTGCCCCCCCCCCCCCATGGGACAGTTAAGCTAACGTAGGCTAATGTGATTAGCATGAGGTTGTAAATAACATGAACATTTCCCAGGATATAGACATATCTGATATGGGCAGAAAGCTTAAATTCTTGTTAATCTAACAGTACTGTCCAATTTACAGTAACTATTACAGTGAAAGAATACTGTTTGAGGAGAGTGCACAATTATGAACTTTAAATTGTATTAATAAACCAATTAGGCACATTTGGGCAGTCTTGATACAATATTTTGAACAGATATGAAATTATTCATTGGATCAGTCTAAGACTTTGCACACACACATTGCTGCCATCTAGTGGCTAAAATCTAAATTGTGCCCAGGCTGCAATAATACATTATGGCCTTTCTCTTGCATTTCAAAGATGATGGTACAAATGTGTTATATTCTCCTACATTAATTTTACATTTCCACAAACTTCAAAGCGTTTCCTTTCAAATGCTATCAAGAATATGCATATCCCTGCTTCAGGTCCTGAGCTACAGACAGTTAGATTTGGGTACGTAATTTTAGGCGAAAATTGAAAAGGGGTGGATCCTTAAGACATTTTAACAGCCATTGGTTAGAGACGAGTTAGAGACCGAGTCGCCCACACAGTACAGACCGTGTAATTTCTCTGTAAAGCCTGATGTGGACTGCAATAGCACCGAATAGTCCCCGCGATATGCAACTGTTCAGGGAAGTCAGGAACCAATACACGCAGACATGCAGTCAGTCAGGAAAGCAAAGGCCAGTTTCTTCAAGCAGAAATTTGCATCCTGTAGCCCTAACTCAAAAATGATCTGGGACTCTGTGAAGCCCATGGAGAACAAGAGCACCTCCTCCCAGCTGCCCACTGCACTGAGGCTCGGTAACACGGTCACCACCGATAAATCCATGATTATCGAAAACTTCAACAAGCATTTCTCAACGGCTGGCCATGCCTTCCTCCTGGCTACTCCAACCTCGGCCAACAGCTCCGCCCCCCCCCCGCAGCTACTCGCCCAAGCCTCTCCAGGTTCTCCTTTACCCAAATCCAGATAGCAGATGTTCTGAGAGAGCTGCAAAACCTGGACCCGTACAAATCAGCTGGCTTGACAATCTGGACCCTCTATTTCTGAAACTACCCCAAGGATTGGAAAGCTGTCGCAGTCATCCCCCTCTTCAAAGGGGGAGACACCCTGGACCCAAACTGTTACAGACCTATATCCATCCTGCCCTGCCTATCTAAGGTCTTCGAAAGCCAAGTCAACAAACAGGTCACTGACCATCTCGAATCCCACCGTACCTTCTCCGCTGTGCAATCTGGTTTCTGAGCCGGTCACGGGTGCACCTCAGTCAAGCTCAAGGTACTAAACAATATCATAACCGCCATCAATAAAAGACAGTACTCTGCAGCCGTCTTCATCGACCTTGCCAAGGCTTTCGACTCTGTCAATCACCATATTCTTATCGGCAGACTCAGTAGCCTCGGTTTTTCTGATGACTGCCTTGCCTGGTTCACCAACTACTTTGCGGACAGAGTTCAGTGTTTCAAATCGGAGGGCATGCTGTCCGGTCCTCTGGCAGTCTCTATGGGGGTGCCACAGGGTTCAAATCTCGGGCCGACTTTTTTCTCTGTATATATCAATTATGTTGCTCTTGCTGCAGGCGATTCCCTGATCCACCTCTACGCAGACAACACCATTCTGTATACTTCCGGGCCGTCCTTGGACACTGTGCTATCTAACCTCCAAACGAGCTTCAATGGCATACAACACTCCTTCCGTGGCCTCCAACTGCTCTTAAACGCTAGTAAAACCAAATGCATGCTTTTCAACCGTTCGCTGCCTGCACCCGCACGCCCGACTAGCATCACCACCCTGGATGGTTCCGACCTAGAATATGTGGACATCTATAAGTACCTAGGTGTCTGGCTAGACTGTAAACTCTCCTTCCAGACTCATATCAAACATCTCCAATCTAAAATCAAATCTAGAGTCTGCTTTCTATTCCGCAACAAAGCCTCCTTCACTCACGCCGCCAAACTTACCCTAGTAAAACTGACTATCCTACCGATCCTCGACTTCGGCGACGTCATCTACAAAATAGCTTCCAACACTCTACTCAGCAAACTGGATGCAGTTTATCACAGTGCCATCCGTTTTGTTACTAAAGCACCTTATCCTTTTACGGCTGCTGTACCTGTACAGGGACCAAATCAGCGGAAATTCCAGAGCACCAACTAATAGTACTCGATACAACTCAAACTTTCAATAACCTCTCTGGCCCACCCGGGACGCAACCGCACCCCCTGCCAACAATAAATGCAAATGCGCTACGCCAAATGCTAATAGCACTCGTTAAAACTCAAACGTTTATTAAAACTCACATGCAGGGTACTCAGTTCAAGCTACACTCATTGTGAATCTAGCCAACGAGTCAGATTTGTAAAATGCTTTTCGGCGAAAGCATGAGAAGCTATTATCTGATAGCAGGCAACACCTCGAAATACCAGAAGGGGACGTAAACAAAGGAATTAGCGTAGCCGGCGCTACACAAAACGCAGAAATAAAATATAAAACATTCATTACCTTTGACGAGATTCTTTGTTGGCACTCCTAAATGTCCCATAAACATCACAATTGGGTCTTTTTTTCGATTAAATCGGTCCATATATACCCAAAATGTCCATTTATGAACACCGTGAAATCCAGGAAAAAACTCACGTTTCCCAACGCAACGTCATTTTTTAAAATTAAAAAAGTTGCCTATAAACTTTGACAAAACGCTTCAAACTACTTCTGTAATCCAACTTTAGGTATTAATAAACGTTAATAAACGATCAAATTGATCACGGAGCGATCTGTATTCAATAGCAACAAGTTTGGAAAACGAAGTCCACTTTCCCCCTTCCATTTTTTCCAGCTGTGTACCCGAAGACAGGATGTGCCTATTACTCATCTGACCAAGGATTAGGTTGCCTAGAAATCACAACACTGGCGACATCGTGTGGAATCTGTAGGAACTGCAAGCCCATCTCCATCTATTATAGCATGAAATAGACAATACAGAGACTGGCGGAAGGATTCTTTCTTCGTCAATTTTGTGATCAGGTTTCCTTGCAATTTTGACCACGGAACTCGTTCTGTTATAGTCACAGACATCATTGAACCAGTTTTAGAAACCTCAGAGTGTTTTCCATGCACACATACTAATCATATGCATATACTATATTCCTGGCATGAGTAGCAGGACGTTGAAATGTTGCACGATTTTAACAAAATGCTGCGAAAATTCGAAGCAGCCTTAACAGGATTTATACCACGCACCACTGCGATCTGTATGCTCTAGTCGGCTGGCCCTCGCTACATATTCGTCGACAGACCCACTGGCTCCAGGTCACCTACAAGTCCATGCTAGGTAAAGCTCCGCCTTATCTCAGTTCACTGGTCACCACCCACCCGTAGCACGATGGCAACACCCACCCGTAGCACGCGCTCCAACAGGTGTATCTCACTGATCATCCCTAAAGCCAACACCTCATTTGGCCGCCTTTCATTCCAGTTCTCTGCTGCCTGTGACTGGAACGAATTGCAAAAATCGCTGAAGTTGGAGACTTTTATCTCCCTCACCAACTTCAAACATCTGCTATCTGAGCAGCTAACCGATCGCTGCAGCTGTACATAGTCTATCGGTAAATAGCCCACCCAATTTTACCTACCTCTTCCCCATACTGTTTTTATTTTTATTACTTTTTTTCTTTTTTCTACTGTGTTATTGACTTGTTAATTGTTTACTCCATGTGTAACTCTGTGTTGTTGTCTGTTCACACTGCTATGCTTTATCTTGGCCAGGTCGCAGTTGCAAATGAGAACTTGTTCTCAACTAGCCTACCTGGTTAAATAAAGGTGAAAAAAAATAATGAATGTGTTATGATGGTAAAACAGGTCTCTGGTCTCTGGTGCTAATGCTCTGTCTCCTGTCTGTCTGACCTTCTTAGTAACCTTAATTGAGGTGAGAGTTGTCAGGGCAGCTCATAGATGGAAAAACTCAAGCCTCAGTCTTTGCTTCCTGCGAAGGGGGGAAGCACCCTCTCCCCTTTGTTAGTCTGCTTGCGTTCAATCATATTCTGTAGACTAGCTGGATATAATCAGATGTGGTTGTAGATAAAATTAGATATGGTGTATTTATCGCAAGTATGTTCGATTTTCAATGTTCGAATTTCAATCAAATCCTCTCATGCTCCATCATCATAGATTGATATGTTTTTTTCTTTAAGATTTTCAGTTATTTTTGGAGAGTCGGTTTCTTTTTCTTTTTGAGTCAGTAATCTGGCAACTTTTGAAATGTATGGCTTGGGATGTTCCAAATGCATTGTTTTACTGTACATTAATTAGTGTGTGTGTGTGTAAGTCACTGATGTGACCAGATTATTACCAAGCATGTAGGTGGGGGAGTCACATGTGTTCTCCTTTCTCCTCAAATGTCAAGCTCTTAGAGCTGTGCTAGTGGTCTACCTCCCACACAACACACACACACACACACACACACGCACACACACACATCAAGCAACAGCGACTGGGGGTCAGACCCAAACACTGACTTTTACACGAGCAATATGAGTCTACATCAGTCAGATGGCTCTGGTTCATTTAAATTCATACAACTTGGTAATTCCCTACGTGTAGTCCAAATATGAACTTAATAACATTTTATTTTAGCCCAGAGAATGAGGGAGAGTGATTGGAAGAGGGGGGGGATTGGGGTTTCTAAATCACAGCAAATCAACAGTGAGTTTGGTTTTGACGGCCCACAGTGAAAGTAAAGTGGTTAAAGTGTGAAGGAACTCACTCTTAGGGACCGAAACTGGACAGTGAGAGCGAGAGAAAAAACAGGACCCTCATCGTTACTCACACTTCAATGTACAGAACTGTCTAATTTCATGTTATTGTATGTTTATGTAATGTTATGTCTACTCCTGTAGTGAGCATTGTCCACCTGGGTAACACTTTAGTCAGATAACCCATGTATAGATGCTCAACAAATTATCAATAGACTATCAGTAGCATGTGAACTGCATGTATGTGGACTTGTAACAAGGAAGCATCTCTCTGTGTGATGCTAGCTCAGAGTGGGAAGGGAACCAACCTGAAAGCTCCTGTCTTGGCTGGCCCTACTGTACATGGAAACCACAGATAGTTTTCCTTCCCGTTAGCCTGCCCACCGGTTTCGAGTCATGGGGAAGAGGTGTGGTTTCTTCCCATCAGTGAAACATGACAATGGTGATGCTTTCCTGACAATCCTGTTCTGACTGTCTGTACATTTGACATTACAATAACCGGTTCATAATACCTGCTTTATACAGTAACAACCTATCGGTCAGTGTCCAACTTTGTTTCCAAATCATTACTTTGTACAAAATATTTTCAGTATTGATAGTAAACCTGTAAACCTTGGCTAATGGGGGGGGTCAAAGACAAGAAGTGTAAATTTGGTGTCCGAAGGCCAACGATTTAACATAAAACGATAAATATTACCCTTCTTTTTACCCAGAAATATTTCTGTTGCAAACTATTAAATAAGTGTAAGGAATGACGCTGAAGATGAGAAGCAGGTACAGGGATTCAAATATTTAATCTGGAACAGACATAGAACAAGACAGGAACTGCGTCAACACACGGGTAACACGGACATATGACAAACAATGCATAGGAGCCTGACGATCTCACTGTGGCGTGGAAGCCCGATGATCCGACGGAGCATGACGTGGGACGGGAACCTGCCGAGCCAACTGAGGCAAGCAAACCTCTCAAGCCAGCTAGGACGTGGAAGCCCAACGAGCTCAGCTGCGGAATCCAAGCCCGACGTCACCAACAAAACAAGAAAACTCCTGGGCCGGCTGGGAGAACAAGACCTGATGATCCGGCTGCGGCCCAACGTGGGATGGGCACCTTCCTAGCCAACTGGGGCAAGGAAACCTCTCGAGCCAGCTAGGGCGTGGAAGCCCAACGAGCTAGCTAGGCACCCATGGTTCCATCAGCAGCGACCCAGGACCAACCGGAACACCAGTACTCCCCGATGCTTTGTGTGACGGCTGAGGCATTCTGTAAGGAATGACGCTGGAGATGAGAAGCAGGTACAGGGAGTCAAACATTTAATCGGGAGCAGACATAGAACAAACAGGAACCGCATCAGCACACGGGTAACACGGACATATGACAAACAATGCAGCAGCGGGGAACAGAGCTGGGGAACTGACAAATATAGGAGATCAAAGTGTATTTGTCACGTACGCTGAATACAACAGTACAATACTTACAGTGAAATGCTTACTTACAGGCTCTAAACAATAGTGCACAAAAGGTATTAGGTGAACAATAGGTAAGCAAAGAAATAAAAACAACAGTAAAAAGACAGTGAAAAACAGTAGCGGTAATAAACAGGTGATTGAGTGAGTCCAGTTGAGTCCAATATTGCTGAAGTGTGTGACGAGGGAAGGCAGGTGTGCGTAAATGATGGTGGCAGGAGTACGTAATTCAGTATAACAAAGATAAAAAACATTTTAAAGCATATCACATGATGGTAATCATGGGACAGTGTGTGACATCAGAAAGAATACCCTCTATGAATGTGATGAGGTGAGTAAATCTCTCTGAAATATTTGATGATTTCACCTTTTCACTCTCTAGTAACATACTTTTAATGTTATTATTTTATGAAAAGCTATATTAAATATGAAAAGTAAGGATAATCTTTATAGGTCAAGGTCATTACTTTATATAGGTGGTCAAGGAACGGCCTGTTATATATGTTTATGTATGAAATCCGTCCTTCAGTATTACGCTTTTGTCCTTCAGCACAACAAACGTTTCGTGTTATACCACAATGTCACCCGTTATACTGAATGACAGTCGCTTTTTTTATACCATGTTTCCGCTAGTTTACAATGTTTAATCATGCAATTCATATTTACTTGTTGTATGAATACTGAATATTATAATTTAAAATAATTTTATGGCATTTTAAAGGTATTTCAAGATTATTATTATCTTGATACTGTAGATGTTGTTGTCTAATAAGGATAGGGTTGCATGGCACAGACAAAAGATTAACGCATATCCAGTTGCTAGGGAGGAAAGACTAGCCAGAAGAAAAGCAAGGTTTTTTTTCAAGGTTTCATGCTACTGTCAGCAACAGAATAGGACATAATAGGATATAAAGCTGGGTGGATAACACTTAACATTAAGTTGCACTGTAGTTAATGTTTTTTTGCACTGCAGTTGAGATATAACCGATGGATTATATTACCTAACATAATATTACACACACACACAATTATGGATTAAAAATGGATTATGAATTATATTAGTTAATAGCTGCTTCACATTTGGGGCACTTTCCAAGTTACACACCAGTTAAGCTACAGAATACTACATAGACCTACACAAGAAAACGACATACACAAGCAATCAAAATGTCACGTTCTGACCTTTATTTCCTTTGTTTTGTATTTATTTAGTATGGTCAGGGCGTGAGTTGGGTGGGCAGTCTATGTTTGATTTTCTATGCTTTGGGATTTCTATGTTTCGGCCTAGTATGGTTCTCAATCAGAGGCAGGTGTCATTAGTTGTCTCTGATTGAGAATCATACTTAGGTAGCCTGGGTTGCACTGTTTGTTTGTGGGTGATTGTCTATGTTGAGAGCTTCTGGTCAGCGGGGTGGTGGCACCGGGATCCTCATCTCTCCCAAGTGGTCATTCTCTCTCTCTCCCCTTACCCATCTGTCTATCGCCTCCTTTGAATTCCATGCTGTCACAGTTACCAGCCCATTCAATCTTAACATCCTTATCATTTATCGCCCTCCAGGTTCCCTCGGAGAGTTCATCAATGAGCTTGATGCCTTGATAAGCTCCTTTCCTGAGGACGGCTCACCTCTCACAGTCCTGGGCGACTTTAACCTCCCCACGTCTACCTTTGACTCATTCCTCTCTGCCTCCTTCTTTCCACTCCTCTCCTCTTTTGACCTCACCCTCTCACCTTCCCCCCCTACTCACAAGGCAGGCAATACGCTCGACCTCATCTTTACTAGATGCTGTTCTTCCACTAACCTCATTGCAACTCCCCTCCAAGTCTCCGACCACTACCTTGTATCCTTTTCCCTCTCGCTCTCATCCAACACTTCCCACACTGCCCCTACTCGGATGGTATCGCACCGTCCCAACCTTCGCTCTCTCTCCCCCGCTACTCTCTCCTCTTCCATCCTATCATCTCTTCCCTCTGCTCATACCTTCTCCAACCTATCTCCTGATTCTGCCTCCTCAACCCTCCTCTCTTCCCTTTCTGCATCCTTTGACTCTCTATGTCCCCTATCCTCCAGGCCGGCTCGGTCCTCCCCTCCCCGCTCCGTGGCTCGATGACTCATTGCGAGCTCACAGAACAGAGCTCCGGGCAGCCGAGCGGAAATGGAGGAAAACTCGCCTCCCTGCGGACCTGGCATCCTTTCACTCCCTCCTCTCTACATTTTCCTCCTCTGTCTCTGCTGCTAAAGCCACTTTTTACCACTCTAAATTCCAAGCATCTGCCTCTAACCCTAGGAAGCTCTTTGCCACCTTCTCCTCCCTCCTGAATCCCCCCCCCCCCCCCTCCTCCCTCTCTGCAGATGACTTCGTCAACCATTTTGAAAAGAAGGTCGACGACATCCGATCCTCGTTTGCTAAGTCAAACGACACCGCTGGTTCTGCTCACACTGCCCTACCCTGTGCTCTGACCTCTTTCTCCCCTCTCTCTCCAGATGAAATCTCGCTTCTTGTGACGGCCGGCCGCCCAACAACCTGCCCGCTTGACCCTATCCCCTCCTCTCTTCTCCAGACCATTTCCGGAGACCTTCTCCCTTACCTCACCTCGCTCATCAACTCATCCCTGACCGCTGGCTACGTCCCTTCCATCTTCAAGAGAGCGAGAGTTGCACCCCTTCTGAAAAAACCTACACTCGATCCCTCCGATGTCAACAACTACAGACCAGTATCCCTTCTTTCTTTTCTCTCCAAAACTCTTGAACGTGCCGTCCTTGGCCAGCTCTCCCGCTATCTCTCTCAGAATGACCTTCTTGATCCAAATCAGTCAGGTTTCAAGACTAGTCATTCAACTGAGACTGCTCTTCTCTGTATCACGGAGGCGCTCCGCACTGCTAAAGCTAACTCTCTCTCCTCTGCTCTCATCCTTCTAGACCTATCGGCTGCCTTTGATACTGTGAACCATCAGATCCTCCTCTCCACCCTCTCCGAGTTGGGCATCTCCGGCGCGGCCCACGCTTGGATTGCGTCCTACCTGACAGGTCGCTCCTACCAGGTGGCGTGGCGAGAATCTGTCTCCTCGCCACGCGCTCTCACCACTGGTGTCCCCCAGGGCTCTGTTCTAGGCCCTCTCCTATTCTCGCTATACACCAAGTCACTTGGCTCTGTCATAACCTCACATGGTCTCTCCTATCATTGCTATGCAGACGACACACAATTAATCTTCTCCTTTCCCCCTTCTGATGACCAGGTGGCGAATCGCATCTCTGCATGTCTGGCAGACATATCAGTGTGGATGACGGATCACCACCTCAAGCTGAACCTCGGCAAGACGGAGCTGCTCTTCCTCCCGGGGAAGGACTGCCCGTTCCATGATCTCGCCATCACGGTTGACAACTCCATTGTGTCCTCCTCCCAGAGCGCTAAGAATCTTGGCGTGATCCTGGACAACACCCTGTCGTTCTCAACCAACATCATGGCGGTGGCCCGTTCCTGTAGGTTCATGCTCTACAACATCCGCAGAGTACGACCCTGCCTCACACAGGAAGCGGCGCAGGTCCTAATCCAGGCACTTGTCATCTCCCGTCTGGATTACTGCAACTCGCTGTTGGCTGGGCTCCCTGCCTGTGCCATTAAACCCCTACAACTCGTCCAGAACGCCGCAGCCCGTCTGGTGTTCAACCTTCCCAAGTTCTCTCACGTCACCCCGCTCCTCCGCTCTCTCCACTGGCTTCCAGTTGAAGCTCGCATCCGCTACAAGACCATGGTGCTTGCCTACGGAGCTGTGAGGGGAACGGCACCGCAGTACCTCCAGGCTCTGATCAGGCCCTACACCCAAGCAAGGGCACTGCGTTCATCCACCTCTGGCCTGCTCGCCTCCCTACCACTGAGGAAGTACAGTTCCCGCTCAGCCCAGTCAAAACTGTTCGCTGCTCTGGCCCCCCAATGGTGGAACAAACTCCCTCACGACGCCAGGACAGCGGAGTCAATCACCACCTTCCGGAGACACCTGAAACCCCACCTCTTCAAGGAATACCTAGGATAGGATAAGTAATCCTTCTCACCCCCCCTTAATGATTTATATGCACTATTGTAAAGTGGCTGTTCCACTGGATGTCAGAAGGTGAATTCACCAATTTGTAAGTCGCTCTGGATAAGAGCGTCTGCTAAATGACTTAAATGTAAATGTATGGCTTGTTTCAGCGCAGCTCGCATTAGCTTCACGGTTGTTATTTTTGTTTACTGTTTTTTGTATAGTGTTTCTGTGTTCAGTTTTTTCTTTAATTAAAACATTCAACATGAACACATCACGCCGCATATTGGTCTTCCGATCCTTCTCGCCTCTCCTCTTCAGATGAAGAGGAGGACGACCGTGACACAAAAAGAAATCCAAGTTTTAAAGATGTTATTGAATGATGTTATTAAGTTCAGTTTGAGAACGTTGATGAGTTCCATCTGATGTTCAGACAATGGATTTGGTTAATATTGTCATGTTCAGAATACAGAAATGTTTTGTTTTGATATTGGTGGAATTATTTTTTATGCATGTTCTTTCAAATGCCTGATGTGATTTTAAGTATATTTTACCTTTATTTAACCAGGTAGGCCAGTTGAGAACAAGTTCTCATTTACGACTGTGACCTGGCCAAGATAAAGCAAAGCAGTGCGACACAAACAACACAGAGTTACACATGGGATAAACAAACGTACAGTCAATAACACAATAGAAAAATCTATATACAATGTGTGCAAAGACAAGGGAGGTAAGGCAATAAATAGGCCATATTGGCGAAATGATTACAATTGAGCAATTAACACTGGAGTGATTGATGTGCAGAAGATGAATGTGCAAGTAGAGATACTGGGGTGCAAAGGAGCAAAAAAAACAAAAACAATATGGGGATGAGGTAGTTGGGTGGGCTATTTACAGATGGGCTGTGTACAGGTGCAATGAACGGTAAGCTGCTCTGACAGCTGATGCTTAAAGTTAGTGAGGTAGATATGAGACTCCAGCTTCAGTGATTTTTGCAATTTGTTCCAGTCATTGGCAGCAGAGAACTGGAAGCAAAGGTGGCCAAAGGAGGAGTTGGCTTTCAGGATGACCAGTGAAATATGCCTGCGGGAGAGCGTACTACGGGTAGGTGTTGCTATGGTGACCAGTGAGCTGAGATAAGGCGGGGCTTTACCAAGCAAAGACTTATAGATGACCTGGAGACGGTGGGTTTGGCGATGAATATGAAGCGAGGGCCAGCCAACGACAGCATACAGGTCGCAGTGGTGGGTAGTATATTGGGCTTTGGTGACAAAACGGATGGCACTGTGACAGACTACATCCAATTTGCTGAGCAGAGTGTTGGAGGCTATTTTGTAAATGACATTGCTGAAGTCAAGGATCGGTAGGATGGTCAGTTTTACGTGGGTATGTGTGGCAGCATGAGTGAAGAAGGCTTACTTGCGAAGCCGATTATAGATTTAATTTTGGATTGGAGATTATTAATGTGAGTCTGGAAGGAGAGTTTTCAGTCTACTAGACACCTAGGTATTTGTACTTGTCCACATATTCTAAGTCAGAACCGTCCAGAGTAGTGATGCTTGACGGGCGGTGGGTATGAGCAGCGATCAGTTGAAGAGCATGCATTTAGTTTTACTTGCATTTAAGAGCAGTTAGAGGCCACGGAAGGAGTGCTTTATGCCATGAAGATCATCTGGAGGTTTGTTAACATATGGGGCTACGTGTTCCAAACTAGGAACACCCCCCCCCCTTCAGCCCAAACGGTGGCGTAGGGAAAGCAAAAATATTCTTAAAAATATTTAACCTCCACACATTAACAAGTCCAATAGCTTAAATGAAAGATAAACACCTTGTTCATCTACCCAGCATGTCAGAATTTTAAAATGTTTTACAGCGAAAACATAGCACATATTTATGTTAAACCACCACTAGGAAAACATACAATATGTAGCCACATGGCTATGCAAAATAGCACAATCACAAACGCAGGATTAAAAGAAAAATAATTCACTAACCTTTTGAAAATCTTCATCAGATGACAGTAATAGCACATGTTACACAGTACATTTATGTTTTTTTCAATAATATGCAATTTATATCCATAAATCTCCATTTACATTGAGCCATGTTCAAAAAATGCAGCAGAAATGACCGGAGGAATTATAAATATCTCCGGCAGCTAACGCCAGATAACAGCAATAAACATAATAAACTTTGACTAAATATACATGTTCTACATATATTTAGAAAGATACACTTCTTCTTAATGCAAACGCTATGTTACATTTATTTTTAACGTTACAGAATTCGTTCACTATTCAATAATCTGAGACGGCGCTCAGCCATTAGCATTATTTCTCTACTATGTTGGATTCGACAAAAATACAATTTTGTAGCATAAATATTCCCTTACCTTTGATGGTCTTCGACAAGAATGTCATGGAAGGAGTTATACTTACCTAATATAACGTTTGGTTGCTGTTGGTGTGTCTTTGTATTAGCAAACGCTAACATCTTCAGGTGAAGTCGCTCTGGATAAGAGCGTCTGCTAAATGACTTAAATGTAAATGTAATGTAATGAATTACCCCAAAAAGGACTTCTGATCACGAAAATTGCGCATCAAAACTTCAAATTTACATATTATATGTCGACTAAACTGGTCAAACTAAGTGCAGAATCAAGCTTTAGGATGTTTTTAACGTACAAAACAATTGGCGATTAAATCAAACATAACGAACTCTCTTCAGGCAGGCTGGGAAAAAAAGACCCTTTTCACAGAGCGCGCACCTGAAAACTCGTGACACCTCAGTATTTTGCCCGCCAAGCAGTCAAAGCTCGTGCTATTTTCTCCGTTCCACGTCTCATTGAAAGATGAGAGCTCGCTGAAGAAATAGAAACTGTTCCCAGATCCATAGCTGGTTGGGAAGGATGGGGGCGATGACGTCAAAGTTGGAGCAACTTTCTTAGGAGAGAGAGAGAGTTTGGGAGAATGGCTGCCCTGTGAGTTCTGCTTTACATACAGACATAATTCGAACGGTTTTAGAAGCTTTAGAGTGTTTTCTATTCAATAATAATTATTATATGCATATATTAGCAATTTTTGACAGTTTTTTTAAAGTTTACTTTGTGCACACAATTCATCCAAAGGGGGCAGTATTTCCCTTAGCCCCATCAGTCCAAAGAAGGGCCATTGTCAAGGCTGTGGGTAACTGGTGAAGGAGTCAGGCGCAGGAGAGCTGAGATGCGAGGATAAGGTATTTAACACAAGATAACACCAGTATAAACACAATACTATGGTGCCGTAAAAATACCGGTACCACGAAATAAACGGCCAAAATAACAAAACCCGGTACAAAATACCAACCGTCAGTAACAGCCTGAAAACAAACACGCACAAACATGGGGGAAACCAGAGGGTAAAATAATGAACATGTAATGGGGGAATTGAAACCAGGTGTGTAGAAAACAAAGACAAAACAAATGGAAAATGAAAAGTAGATCGGTGATGGCTAGAAGGTCGGTGAAGTTGACCGCCGAACGGCGCTCGAACAAGGAGAGGGACCAAATCCGGAGGAAGTCGTGACAGTCATAAGTATACAGAATGGTGTCATCTGCGTAGAGGCAGATCAGAGAATCACCAGCAGCAAGAATTGAACCCTATGGCACCCCACATTAATTTCATGATATTACTTTGAGAAAGATATCCACTGTTTCATGATGATTTTAAGCAAAACTACAGTTTTTTGCACAATGTTTATGGAATGTTTTTAAATTAATGCTTTGTTTGAAATGTTCAATGCTGATTTAATCCTATGTGAATTAAATTGTACCTCATGTGTCAGTTAAACTATGTTGCATAGTAAAACCCATGTTTTTATGTGTGTGGCGTATGGGTCATTTTCTCTCTCTCTCTCTCTCTTGTATGGAAGAGATCAAAATTCAGCTAGCCTGCACATTTTGAACATCTTATCCTGTTTTTGCACCGTTTTATAACTTAAAAAAATAGCTCAAAGAAAAATACTGTTGCTGCTACTAATAATAGTTCAACGGATCATTGTTGTTATTGCTGAAGGAATCACATTAAATCAATATTTGTGGGCCGTAGTGATATGTGTCATTCAGGGTAACAAAATATTGTCATACAGTATGACACCTGTATTTTATAATAAAATACAATAACTTCACTTTGTTTACTCAGAAAGACAAAAACAAATCTCAAAAGATAAGGTGAAATATATTTTCATAGATATGTGCATTTTTTTCAGTGTAAGGCAGGATGATTTTGTAAAAAACCTTCAACAAATTTGGAGTTGTACCTGTGACACATCAAATATGTAGTATTCAAAATAAAATTGTCATTTTTTGGGGGTAGTTATATTTCTACCAGTCTAAGCATGGATATATAACCTTGTGATTATGAAAAAGGGCATAAAATATATATCTTTAAACAGTGTCGTACGGAATTACATTTTACTAGGGTACGAATCTCAATAAAACATATAAATCTCAATAAAAATGAATTATTCTTGAATATAACTAATATAAGGGCATAGGAGACAATTTAACATAAAAAAAATCATTTTAGGGAATTGTAATAGCTATTTAATTTTTTTGCTACTTTGAAAACCTTATACGTCTTTGACCCAAATACAGACAAACCACCAAACGTTGACTAATTTCTTATATGACTGGTGGGCTAGCTAGTTAGGCACCTTGGTTGGCTAGTTGGCTAGTTGGCTACATTACTGAATGTTATCTAGCTAACGTTGCACCGTATCTATCTGGGGTGTAGTCAGACTTTTCCAAATGAGCTATTAGCACTAATTAGCTCAAGTTAAATATCCCTGCACTGGTGAACTAGCTAGCATGTGACCACCCGTGGGGTCTGGGGAAAGGTCTGACAACATGAACGATGAGCTAACATAACTACCTTCCGTTAGCTAAATATCCCTACCCTGGAGGGCTAACATTAGCTAGCATGTCACCATGTGGAAAGGTGTGACTATGCGAATGGTGAGCTAACATTAACTAGCCGAATAGCTAGCTCACAAAGGACAGGTGGCCACAATGTTTTCCCATACAAAACACATGGTTTTGTTCCACGTGTGCTTCTGTTATATATGACTAATCAAATGACCTGCGAAGTCAGTTAAACATGTCAACAGGAATGGAAATTAAGCTAGCCCAAGGCTAGTACTCTTCATACTGGGCTAGTAGACAATTTCTCAAACTAGCCTGACACAGCAGTGAAATGGCTATCAGAAAATGTGGCAAACTAGCCAGACACTGCAATGAATTTTTGCTTTTACAAACATTGCATGGCACAGAATTAGGACCTGAATGTTACCCGGGCTAGTATAAATCGCGGTCTGCTGGCCAGTGCACAAAATCCTTATCGCTGCATGTCAATACCTATCAAACGATCCCACTATCACTGTTAGTCCTCCTTAGTGACCTCGCGGCTGACGGTTTTAACTTTCTTCTTGAAAATTAGAATCATAGGTAGAGTGATATAGCTCATTGCAAAATACCATCTCGTGGGCAAGTAGGATTTTAGATGTGCACATAGACCAAAGCCCAGTCTGTTTTACCTTTACTATAGTCAAGTCTGTGGGTTATTGTTTTTTAATATAGATGTTAACATTTTAGTAATCAACTTAGCTAGCTAGTAAACATTTACATATTTTTGTCTTTCAGATGGGTGGATCAGAAACCCAGTGACAAAACTCAGGTCTGCATCTGCCATTTTCCAGTGGGAAAGAGAAATTGCCCTATATTTATCAGAAACAGTAGCTAGCTCATCCACCATGGCAGAAGAGGAAGATCCAGACTGTTGATTGGGAAACAAGAACAAACAATGAGGCATGAGGATTGGGTGTTGAGGGATCACTTGTCACAATGTCCAAGGTGGGTTTGTGTTATGATAAACAGTGCATTTTCTGTCCAGATAAAGATGTTGATACGGCATTGAAAAAGACCCACCACTGACCAAATGTCTGTTTGTTTTCCAGTCCAACAGGAGTGCATCCCTCAAGCCATCCGGTGCATGGACATCCTGTGCCAGTGTGATCGGAGCACAAGCGTCCAGTTGTAGAGACTACAGCAAATCGAGCCGGTGGCTGGACGGGTCAGTAACTCATCAAATGTGATACAATATTGTGTAAAACATTGAATTTGTCGATGCATCGAAATTTTGACTATATGACCTCTTTTCCAAATGTTTTAGACATGACACGTGAAATACGGAACATCAGGCTCACTCCACAAGAAGCAGTGCATGATCAACACTACCCTCAGCAAGGAGATCTGATGGAAGTGATGTAATCTCTCTCTCACTCTGGGGGTAAGACATCATTTAAACATCACAGATATAAATTCCCACTGTGCATTACTTTAGTTGGCTGCTTTGATGAAGACTTCTATGCAATATAACCTATTCTAGAAGCCTAGTGTGTGTATGATTTCTATCCATTGTTCACTTGTTTTTCAACAATGTCAGATACAGGCAGGGATGACTGGGGCCTTCAGCAAGTAAAACACATGGGGTAAGAAATAATTTGAACTTCACAGATGTAAATTCCCACTGTGCCCATGATAAAGCTAATTACAGTGTGGTATTTTAGTTAGCTGCTTTGAGAAAAACTTTAATGTTATATAACCTATTCTGGGAGCATTGTGTGTGTATGAACTATGTGGAATATTTTTAGACCATTGGAAAAAACAGGTACTGACAGGAGGAGCAATATGAGTCTGTCAGAGGTCATCAACCTGGATGGGGATGGTGATGGTGTCACACCCTGGTCTATATTTATTATGTTATCTTCATTTATTGAGTCAGGCCAGGGTGTGACATGGTTTTATTTGTAGTGTGTTTCGTCTTGGGGTTGTGTGGGGTGTATAGATTAGTCCATGGCTGCCTGAGGCGGTTCTCAATCAGAGTCAGGTGATTATCGTTGTCTCTGATTGGGAACCCTATTTAGGTAGCCTGGGTTTCACTGTGTGTTTGTGGGTGATTGTTCCTGTCTCTGTGTTTGTTGCACCAGTCAGGGCTGTTTCGGTTTTTCGACATTTGTTGTTTTGTATTGTTCGTGTTTCGTCATAATTAAAGATGTATCGAACGAACCACGTTGCATTTTGGTCCGATCCTTATTCCACCTCTTCATCAGAGAAGGAGGTAGAAGAAAGCCGTTACAGAATCACCCACCACAAACGGACCAAGCAACGTGTCAACGGGCAGGAGCCACAGGAGAAGCAACAAAGGCAGCAACAGCGATCACAGGACTTCTGGAATTGGGAGGAGAAATTGTTCGGAGAAGGACCCTGGAATCAGCCTGGAGCCTGAGCTCACTCTCCCTGTTTATCGTGAGGAGCCAAGGAGGTGACCAGAACCGGTGTTGGAGGTGAGCAAAGCAGTTAATGGGGAAATTGGAGAGAGAAATGAGGAAGTTGCTGTGTTGGTGCTTTTTGCATGGAATTCGCCCGACGGAACGTGTCAGGGATTTAATGGCACCTGGGTCAGCGCTCCATACTCGTCCTGAGGTGCGTGTTAGTCGGCTGGTGAAGTTGGTGCCAGCCTCACGCACCAGGCCTCCTGTGCACATCCCTAGCCTTGCACGTCCTGTGCCAACACTGCTCTCAAGATCTCCAGTGCGCCTTCACGGTCTAGCCCATCCTGTGCCACCTCCACACACCAGCCCTCCGGTGGCAGCTCCCCGCAGCTCCTCGGCCCAGTACCACCAGTGCCAGCACCACGCATCAGGCCTTGAGTGCGCCTCGCCTCTCCTGCGCTGCCGGAGCCTCCCGCCTGTTCAGCGCTGTCGAAGCCTTCCTCCTCTACAGCGCTGCTGGAGTCTCCCGCCTGTTTAGCGCTGCCGGAGCCTTCTTCCTCTCCTGCGCTGCCGGAGCCTCCCGCCTGTTTAGCGCTGCCAGAGCCTTCCGCCTCTACAGCGTTGCCGGAGTCTCCTGCCCGTTTAGCGCAGCCAGAGCTACCAGTCTGCAAGGAGCTGCCAGTCTGCAAGGAGCTGCCAGTCTGCAAGGAGCTGCCAGAGCTGTTAGTCTGCATGGAGCAGCCAGAGCTGTCAGTCTGTAAGAAGCCGCCAGAGCTGTCAATCTGCATGGAGCAGCCAGAGCCGCCAGTCAGCATGAAGCAGCCAGATCCGTCAGTCTGCCAGGATCCGCCAGTCAGCCAGACTCTTCCAGATCTGCCAGTCAGCCAGACTCTTCCAGATCTGCCAGTCAGCCAGACTCTTCCGGATCTGCCAGTCAGCCAGACTCTTCCGGATCTGCCAGTCAGCCAGACTCTTCCAGATCTGCCGGTCAGCCAGACTCTTCCAGATCTGCCAGTCAGCCAGACTCTTCCAGATCTGCCAGTCAGCCAGACTCTTCCAGATCTGCCAGTCAACCAAACTCTTCCAGATCTGCCAGTCAACCAGACTCTTCCAGATCTGCCAGTCAACCAGACTCTTCCAGATCTGCCAGTCAGCCAGACTCTTCCAGATCTGCCAGTCAACCAGAATCTTCCAGATCTGCCAGTCAACCAGACTCTTCCAGATCTGCTAGTCAACCAGACTCTTCCAGATCTGCTAGTCAACCAGACTCTTCCAGATCTGCTAGTCAACCAGACTCTTCCAGATCCGCCAGTCAGCCAGGATCTGCCAGAACTGCCAGCCAGCCAGGATCTGCCGGATTCAACTGCCTGGCTGGGCTTCCTCTCAGTGCTGGGCTTCCTCTCAGTGCTGGGCTTCTTCTCAGTGCTGGTCTTCCTCTCAGTGCTGGGCTTCCTCTCAGTGCTGGGCTTCCTCTCAGTGCTGGGCTTCCTCTCAGTGCTGGGCTTCCTCTCAGTGCTGGGCTTCCTCTGTTCCTAGCTGCCCCTCTGTCCCGAGCTGCTCCTCTGTCCCAAGCTGCCTCTCTGTCCCGAGCTGCCCCTCTGTCCCGAGCTGCCCCTCTGTCCCGAGCTGCCCTTCTGTCCCGAGCTGCCCCTCTGTCCCGAGCTGCCCCTCAGTCCAGTGGGGTTCTGGGTGAGGACTACTAGGCCATGGTAGGCGGCGAGGGTGGACAATCCTAGGACGCGATGAGGGGGGACTAAGACATTCATAGATTGGGTTCCACGTCCCGAGCCGGAGCCGCCGCCATGGACAGGCGCCCACCCGGACCCTCCCTATTGTTTTGATGTGCGTCCGGGAGTCCGCACCTTAGGGGGGGTTCTGTCACGCCCTGGTCTATATTTATTATGTTATCTTCATTTATTGAGTCAGGCCAGGGTGTGACATGGGTTTATTTGTAGTGTGTTTCGTCTTGGGGTTGTGTGGGGTGTATAGATTAGTCCATGGCTGCCTGAGGCGGTTCTCAATCAGAGTCAGGTGATTATCGTTGTCTCTGATTGGGAACCCTATTTAGGTAGCCTGGGTTTCACTGTGTGTTTGTGGGTGATTGTTCCTGTCTCCGTGTTTGTTGCACCAGTCAGGGCTGTTTCGGTTTTTCGACGTTTGTTGTTTTGTATTGTTCGTGTTTCGTCATAATTAAAGATGTATCGAACGAACAACGTTGCATTTTGGTCCGATCCTTATTCCACCTCTTCATCAGAGAAGGAGGTAGAAGAAAGCCGTGACAGATGGTGTCACGGCTTTCATCGTAAGAAGAAGAGGAGTCATTGGACCAAAATGCAGCGGGGTACGTGTTCATCTTTATTAGCTTAACTGACTGAACACTGAATACAAAATAACAAAAGAATACAATAAAAAGTTCAACAAGTTGCAACCAACACTAAACAGACAATAACCACCCACAACTAACAGTGGGAAAACAGGCTACCTAAGTATGGTTCTCAATCAGAGACAACGAAAGACAGCTGTCCCTGATTGAGAACCATACCCGGCCAAAACATAGAAATACAAAACATAGACATATAAACATAGAATGCCCACCCACATCACACCCTGACCAAACAAAAACTAGAAACATACAAAGCAATCTACGGAGCAATCTACGGACTGGAGGGAGAACCTGGAGGGAGTAGACAGAGAGACAGCCTGGTGCGTGGGGCTGCCACAGTGCTCACCAGGCTGGAGAGACCTACAGGAGGCCTGGTGCGTGGAGGAGCACTGAAGCTCTGGTGCGGAGCGCAGGCATAGGGCGAACTGCACCCTCCCAACGCCCCGGAGACAGGATACCCTGGAATGAAACGGCGCACCGGAGACCAAACGCGCTGAGCCGGTTACAATCCACCCTAGCTGGATGCCCACTCTCGCATGGCACTTGCGGGGGGCTGGCATATAGCCCTCAGGGCTATGAGCGCGCACTGGCGACACCGTGCGCTTCATCGCATAACACGGTGTCTGACCAGTACCACGCTGCTTCCGGTAAGCACAGGGAATTGGCTCAGGTCTCTCGCCTGACTCCGCCAACCTCCCCGTGTGCCCCCTCCCAAAAAAATGTTTGGGGCTGCCTCTCGTGCCTGTTGCGCTGCCTTACCTCATATCGCCGCCGCTCAGCTTTAGCTGCCACCAGTTCTTATTTGGGGCGGCGATATTCCCCAGCCTGTCTCCAGGATCCCTTGCCGTCCAATATTCCCCCAATGTCCATGAGTCCATCAACCTCTGCTCCCTGTTACCCCACTGCTTGGTCCGTTTGTGGTGGGTGGTTCTGTCACGGCTTTCATCAGAAGAAGAAGAGGAGTCATTGGACCAAAATGCAGCGGGGCACGTGCTCATCTTTATTAGCTTAACTGACTGAACACTGAATACAAAATAACAAAAGAATAGCCGAAACAGTTCTGCAAGGTGCAACCAACACTAAACAAAAAATAACAACCCACAACTAACAGTGGGAGAACAGGCTACCTAAGTATGGTTCTCAATCAGAGACAACGAAAGACAGCTGTCCCTGATTGAGAACCATACCCGGCCAAAACATAAAATAAAAAACCTAGACATACAAACGTAGGATGCCCACCCACATCACACCCTGACGAAACAGAGAATAGAAACATACAAAGCAATCTACGGTCAGGGCGTGACAGATGGAGGCTTTGGTGGTCCTTAAAACAAAGAAGCAGGTGTCCCTTCCATTGATGTGGAGTTGACCCTTGGACCTGGTGCCGGTAAGGATGGTCTTCACAGAGGCGGTAAGACCCTCCCTCCTTGATACAGAAATTTGTTGACTTCACTGCCTCGTCAATGGTAAGGTCCTTTGCACCATAGGGACACTTGACCTCCACCATTGCTGTGGTCCCCACCAGACCAGCAGTGAGGTACCCAGGATCTCAGACCCCCTGACCCAAAGCCCTGACGCCAATAAAGATCCTCCTCTGTGAGCTCTCTGGGCAGAGGGTTTTAGTCTTCGGCTGGGTATACAGTGCATTCGGAAAGTATTCACACCCCTTCCTTTTTCCACATTTTGTTACGTTACCGCCTTATTCTAAAATGGGGATGGTGATGATATAAATACACATCCTCATCAATCTAAACACAATACCTCATATGTATTCTGACCCTTTGCTATGAGACTTGAAATTGAGATCCTTGAGATGTTTCTACAACTTGGAGTCCACCTGTGGTAAATTCAATTGACTGTACATGGTTTGGAAAGGCACATCTTTCTATATAAGGTCCCACAGTTAACAGTGCATGTCAGTGCAAAAGCAACGCCATAAGGTTGAAGGAATTGTCCGTAGAGCTCAGAGACAGGATTGTGTCAAGGCACAGATCTGGGGAAAGGTACAAAAACATTTCTGCAGCATCAAACGTCCCCAGGAACACAGTGGCCTTCATCATTCTTAAAGTGAAGAGGTTTGGAACCACTCCTCCTAGAGCTGGCCATCCGCCCAAACTTAACAATCAGGGGAGAAAGGCCTTGGTCAGGGAGGTGACCAAGAAACTGCTAGTCACTTTGACAGAGCTCCAGAGTTTCTCTGTTGAGATGGGAGAACCTTCTAGAAGGAAAACCATCTCTGCAGCACACCACCAATCAGGCCTTTATGGTAGAGTGGCCAGAAGGAACCCACTCCTCAGGAAAAAGCACATGACAGCCCGCTTGGAGTTTGCCCAAAGGCACCTAAAGGACTCTCAGACCATGACAAACAATATTCTCTGGTCTGATGAAACCAAGATTGAACATGTTGGCATGAATGCCAAGCGTCACGTCTGGAGGAAACCTGGCACCATCCCTGCTGTGAATTATGGTGGTGGCAGCATCATGCTGTAGGGATGTTTTTCAGCGGCAGGTACTGGGAGACTAGTCAGGATCGAGGGAAAGATGAACGGAGCAAAGTACAGAGAAATCCTTGATGAAAACCTGCTCCAGAGTGTTCAGGACCTCATACTGAGGCGAAGGTTAACCTTCCAACAGGACAACAACCCTAAGCACACAGCCAAGACAACGCTTGAGTGGCTTCGAGACAAGTCTCTGAATGTCCTTGAGGGGCCCAGCCAGAGCCCAGACTTGAACCCTATCGAACATCTCAGGAGCGAACTGAAAATAGCTGTCGATCCCCATTCAACCTGACGTAACTTGAGATAATCTGCAGTGAAGAATGGTAGAAACTCCCCAAATACAAGTGTGCCAAGTTTGTGGCATCATACCCAAGAAGACTCGAAGCTGTAATCACTGCCAAAGGTGCTTCAACAAAGTACTGAGTGAAGGGTCTGAATACTTCCATAAATGCTTCTATTTTATTTTTTTGTAAAAATATGCAAGATTTCTAAAAACCTGCTTTTGCTTTGTAATTGTGGGGTATTGTGTGTAGATTGATGAGGGGAAAAAACAATTTAATCAATTTTAGAATAAGGCTGTAACATAACATAAAATGTTTAGAAGGTCAAGGGGTCTGAATACTTTCCAAATGCATTGTAGGTCCTACACTGACTGCACCTGGTTGGGCATGGCTGGCTTCCTCCACTCGCATTCCACATCCGTACGGCCGATATTGTGAACCGCCACATTTGGCTGCATAGCTATACTTTTGAGCTGCACAGAGGCATTCATTCGTATGTGGTAGAGAGAATACCCTGGTCACCTATAGAGACCTGCCAAGAGGAAGGATGTGCTATATAAATCAAATGTATTTGATTGATGACATTACAGCTGTAGAATATTTAATAAACTGTCATTCTCACGAGGACAAGTGCAGTATTTCCATAAATGTTTAATTAATAACTTGGGATTTTATTACTTGACATATCAATCGTATAGCGGGAAGGATCCTATAAATCATGACTGTGTGATTGCATGTAGCACTCGGAATAAATAAATACTGTGTCTTTGATGATTTGTCTCTGATCATGAAACGACAATACAGTCTGGATGTCTAAACAAAGTCAATTCTGAATCAATTCTGAATGTCAATAGATTTTCAGGTTCATTCTCATCAATGACAACATCCCACAACTGAGTTAACACACATATGGCCGGTATCCTTGGTGATCTGGTTTATGATTATATAATTGAATAAGTGGCTCTATCTTTGTAGAATGTTGTCAGCAGCATAGAACACATTGTATTGCTAAGATGCTCAAACTTAAACTTAATAGAGCTACACTCACTGACACAGGATATACTTTATCCCTCATGCCTACACTCAATGACACAGGATAAACTTTATCCCTCATGCCTACACTCACTGACACAGGATAAACTTTATCCCTCATGCCTACACTCACTGACACAGGATAAACTTTATCCCTCATGCCTACACTCACTGACACAGGATAACTTTATCCCTCATGCCTACACTCACTGACACAGGATAACTTTATCCCTCATGCCTACACTCACTGACACAGGATAAACTTTATCCCTCATGCCTACACTCACTGACACAGGATAAACTTTATCCCTCATGCCTACACTCACTGACACAGGATAACTTTAACCCTCATGCTTGCCCTCTCCAAACCGGTAAGTTTCCCCTCACTATAGCTGCTCTTCTCCACATGGCCAGACTTATAGTCTTCTCCCGTTTTTATGCTCTTATGCTCATCCTTCAAAAATCCTTCATAAGGTCTGAAATAGACACCAAAGTTGACATACTGTACAAATAATGGTCGAGGCTAAGTAATACTAATATATATCTACTGCTCTGCTAACTAGCCAGCTAAAGTGTAGTGAGTGGCTAGCTAAGACCTAGAAAAGGGACGGAAGAAGTTTGACACTGTAACGTCTGCGTCCAACTCACATTCCCAAACACTTCGATCCCAGAAATGCAGACCACTTTCCAGCTCACTCTCCAGATCCCAATCACTGGTATTCTAATCACCTGTTCACATACCTGCATGTCATCATCCCACACTATCTAGTTCAGTTCCTTGCACCCCATCACTGTGAGGTGTTGTTTTTTCGGGGGGCTGTTTTTACTCATCCTTCTCTCCTCCCGTTTTTGCCTGCCTCACTCATGACATATTTGAACTACAATTCATATTCTACCAGGCAGATGGAGTTGACAGTTTAAGGTTGTGACCATGGTGATTCCGAAATTGTTGGTTTAAATCTATCAAAAGTAAGGAGCTTTACAGACCATGAGTGGTCTTGTTGCACTACATGTAATGATGAAATTAATAACGAGTCCAAATGTATCAAATCTCCAGACACATCGTTTAGGAATCACAGTTCTGAGAGAAATATTCTTTAAGAGTCAGAAAGGGCTATTGCAAGACACTACATAAGATCATTTTTCAGTTAATATCCATTATTGACAGTTTTTGGAATTTTAAACACTTTTTTGGAGAGTTTAATATTGGGATCCTTTGCTCCGGACAAGGGCATTTCCAGGCATAGAGCTGACGTGGAAATGTATAATGTTCAAAGTGTTTTTGGGGGCAAAGCTTGTGGGCCCCATGTGGTGTGTGCTACGCCAGTGTCCGCCATCACATCCAGCTGCCAAGGGGAAACAATTTGTTATAACAGCTTCCTCCCATCCACCACTAGACAACTGATAACAACAATTTCTCTCGAATTGGAGTTGTATATTACTGGTACATGTACAGTGCATTCGGAAAGTATTCATACCCCTTGACTTTTTCCACTTTTTGTTACGTTATAGCCTTAGTATAAAATTAATATAATTGTTTTTTCCCCTCATCAATCTACACACAATAAATACCCCATAATGACAAGCAAAAAAAGAGATGTTCGATAGGGTTCAATTCCGGGTTCTGGCTGGCCCACTCAAGGACATTCAGAGACTTGTCCCGAAGCCACTCCTGCATTGTCTTGGCTGTGTGCTTAGGGTTGTTGTCCTGTTGGAAGGTGAACCTTCATCCCAGTCTGAGGTCCTGAGCGCTATGGAGCAGGTTTTCATCAAGGATCTCTCTGTGCTTTGCTCCATTCATCTTTCCCTTGATCCTGCCTAGTCTCCCAGTACCTGCCACTGAAAAACATCCCCACAGCATGATGCTGCCACCACCATGCTTCACAGCAGGGATGGTGCCATGTTTCCTCCAGACGTGATGCTTGGCATTCATGCCAAAGAGTTCAATCTTGGTTTCATCAGACGTCATGGTCTGAGTCCTTTAGGTGCCTTTGGACAAATTCCAAGTGGACTGTCATGTGCCTTTTCCTGAGGACTGGCTTCCTTCTGGCCACTCTACCATAAAGGCCTGATTGGTAGAGTGCTGCATAGATATTTGTCCTTCTGGAAGGTTCTCCCATTTCCACAGAGTAACTCTGGAGCTCTGTCAAAGTGACAATCGGGTTCTTGGTCACCTCCCTGACCAAGTGCCTTTCCTCCGATTGCTCAGTTTGGCCGGGAGGCCAGCTCTATGAAGAGTCTTGGTGGTTCCAAACCTCTTCTATTTAAGAATAATGGAGGCCACTGTGTTCTTGGGGACGTTCGATGCTGCAGAAATGTTTTTGGACCCTTCCCCAGATCTGTGCCTCGACACAATCCTCTCTGAGCTCTGAGGACAATTCCTTCGACCTCATGGCTTGGTTTTTACTCTGACATGCACTATCAACTGTGGGACCGTAGTCAATTCGCCAATTTCAAGTGTCATAGCAAAGGGTCTGTTTTGTATTGTGTGTAGATTCATAAGAAATAAATAATAATTGAAAACATTTTAGAATAAGGCTGTAACATTACAAAATGTGGAAAAAGTAAAGGGGTCTGACTACTTTCCGAAAGCACTGTACACCAGGGTTAACCTTTTTGCAATCAGTTGTGAGATGGTGAAGTAGTAGACAATAGAAATATATGATTGGGAGATTATGGAGCCGGATAATCAAGAAAATAGAAGAATACAATAATCGTTATTCAGTTAGGTTGCATCAAAGTTACCTATTGTTGTTCATAAATAATCTAAATATGTCAAGGGATTTGTATTCAGTGCCTGGCCTTAAGTGGAGTGAACGCCTTTCATAGATTGTTTGATAAATGGGTGAAAATATACTACAGAGAAATTGTCTCTGTGTGAGACACTTCAATATATCAATGATCCATTTGTATTCTTCATTCATATACATTTGGCTTCTTCTTCCTTCTCAAGTCTTAATTTGTCATAAGGGCTACTCTTCTTCCTGTGCACCTGTGACTTGTGCTTCCTGCTTCTGACAGTCCCTCTCTGCTTCACATTGGTCCCCCATCACCCACCCTAAACCCTCTACCCCAAACCACATCCTATACACTGTCACCATGTCACATGCACACAAATACACATGCCCCCCCTCTCGTTGAAAGAAAATGAGAGAGAGGAGAACGAGAGAGGCTAAGTAGTGGGGTTCTCCCTTCCACACCACTATCACAGGTCAGGAGCTTTCCCATCAGCACCCACAGATGTCACAGGAATACGAGTAACACACATCACCTTATGTGATAGGCCTACACGCCACCTCTTGTGATAGGTATTCACTTTTTCATATCATTTAATAGAACAAAAAAAATGGTTGATTACAAAAATAATTGTAAGGCTGTACAAACTAGGGTAGATTCTTTACGCGCCCCCATTTTTAACATTCATCATTGGCTCAAACTGCTGACACTGACAATGGAGGCACAATCCAGTCTTACGTTGAAATTACAGTAAGGTATTTTAGTCCAAGACCTCAGTATACTGTACACTATTCAGGAGAAGCGATGTAAAGCTCATTGGTCAATCTACATTCATGTCCATGGCTCCTGAGGCCTGTTTGTGTGTTACTCCTGCATGTGTTGCAGGGTCCTCTGGTAGTCTCCTGGAGCTAGAGGGGAGCTCTGTTGCAGGGTCCTCTGGTAGTCTCCTGGAGCCGGAAGGGAGATCTCTGTGTGTCCCTGTAGCTCATAGTCCCTCAGGCAGTGACTGCTGCTCTGCTGGCTGAAGTATATCATGCCCCTGGCAAACATGGGCTCCACCTGCAACACATGCAGGGGTCACACCATGAATGATGAAAAATGAATAAAGATTGCTCCCATTTACCTAATCTCTCTTGGGCAGATTCAGTGTGTAAACCGAGAGAATCTGTCAGGGCTGTAATCGAATGGCTGAGATAACTAGTAGCAGTAGTTTCTGTTTTGGGGTTTTCGTCTCTATTTGAAAAAAATCACAATTGGGCGAAGGCAGTGCTTCAATATATACATGGGGGGGGGATTTCCTTTACGAGGATGGAGACATTGCTTTCTCCCTGGTACAATGGAACTCTCAATTGTTAACACGTATTGACCCAGAAGTAAATAAGGAAGCTGACCAAATTTCGCAAAAGAATTTATTTCTGGGTAACCAAGAATAGCAAATACCAAATCTCTCCCAACCCTCCCCCTTGGGCCTAACTTTCAGTTTCTGAAAATGTGTAAGGTATAAGCAATACACACTGCACTTCTTATACCTATCCAGATCCTACAGATTTGCAAACATCGATGGGATAGGGCCAAGAGAGTGAGGGAAGAATCGATTTGGACGTGTTGATAGAGTCCTTTGTTTATCATCATGAGTAACAAGGCTATATATATATTTATATATTTATTCCAGCCTTTATCATGTTGGACTGTTATTTTAATGCACTGTTGATTCCAACCATAATAAGATAGCGAGAGTCTGTACTGTACCTGTGCTGTGATCATCTTGGCCTGGCGCTGGGGGTCCGGGTACTCGTCTCCGAAACACAGCACCACCTGGTGCCTGGGCATGGGACGGCCATGGTGGGCATAACCCTGCAGCTCTGGAAGGCAGGATGGAGGGAGTGTACAATGATTTTATCACCTTATTTCACCCACAATTCACCAATTCACCAATTCGCTCCCTAACAGCTGAAAACATCTACTTTGCTCATGAAGGAAGGACGTTCAGCTTGAGAGAGATGGGTATTGTGATTCAGTATCACTGCATGGAAAATGCTAAAAATAAAAGGTTCACAGAATGAGAAAGAGGAGTCAGAGAACGCTTTTTCCAGTCATTTGCAAGGAAGTCGTTGGTGTGAAAAATGAGTGGTTCACATGTAAACTGCAGCTAGACCACAGGAGGTGGGCGGGGGCTGTTTCATGGAGACTCCACTGACAGGCCGCCGCTGAGAACGTGACAGGTCGCATACCCACTGATACCACAGCATGGAGAGGGACTTCACATTCTACAGTAGGTATCCTCACCACCATCATCATCAACGTTCAGCACCATCATCATCATCATAATCAGCTCACAATCAAAATACTGTTTCTCACCAGTGAGGAACTGCTGGGTGTCAAACAGCTTGCAGGTCTGTTCTTTCTCCAATTTATTGGGTTTGTCCGTGTAGGGTGCCAGCGGGCCTTCCCAGTACACTCGGCTCTGGCACAGCCGCTTGGCATAGAGCCCATCTAACGTCATCCACAGGAGCACGCCCCTCTCCAGGACGTTGGGTAGCTTCTCTGCCCCTCTCCTCTGAGACTGGGGGTAAGGGGAGGGGAACTGCACTGTCTCTGCACCACTGTACAGCCTGTCCTCGTGGCAGAGGGAGGACGGAGAGGAAGATGAGGAGGAAGAAGAGGTGATCCGGCAGCCTTCAGGACTAGAGGTGGTTACCTTCTTGACCAGAGACTCACGGTAGAACAGGGATACGTGCAGTCGGAAGTCTGGAGGAAAGAGGGGGGAAGATGTTAGAGAATGAACCAGTAAGTAAAAGTATTCCAAATGAAAGAAGATTGACAGCTGGCTGAAAACAAATGCATTCTTTCCATGTGTGAAGTCGTAATAAACATCTGAATCCGTTTCTGATAGGAAGATGTGCCTGGGGAGTTGAAATCCCTTTCAATGGCCAAAAGTCAGTTTCTTCTTTTAGTAAATATACTCAATCTTGCAAACAGTGTATATAGAAAGAAAGTGAATGACGGACGTTAGCAAACTGCTGAACTTTACAACTTTCTTAATCAGCCGAGTAAACAGTAAATACTGTTCCATTTACAGACAATGCAAAAGGAGCTCTGTAGTTCTGTAGCAGTTCTGTATTTTCAACACTGATAAACAGTCAATTAATTTGATATAATACTGCGTATTTTACTGTAACTGTAGTGGTCCCTGCAGTCACCCATCTAAAATATCAACAACATACAGTTGAAGTCAGAAGTTTACATACACTTAAATTGGAGTCATTAAAACTCGTTTTTCAACCAATCCACACATTTCTTGTTAACAAACTGTAGTTTTGGCAAGTCGGTTAGGACATCTACTTTGTTTATGACACAAGTAATTTTTCCAACAATTGTTTACAGACCGATTATTTCACTTATAATTCACTGTATCACAATTCCAGTGGGTCAGAAGTTTACATACATTAAGTTGACTGTGCCTTTAAACAGCTTGGGAAATTCCAGAAAATGTCATCATGGCTTTAGAAGCTTCTGATAGGCTAATTGACATAATTTCAGTCAATTGGAGGTGTAACTGTGGATGTATTTCAAGGCCTACCTTCAAACTCAGTGTCTCGTTGCTTGACATCATGGGAAAATCAAAAGTAATCACCCAAGACCTCAGAAAGACAATTGTAGACCTCCACAAGTCTGGTTCATCCTTGGGAGGAATTTCCAAACGCCTGAAGGTACCACGTTCATCTGTACAAACAATAGTACGCAAGTATAAACACCATGGGACCACGCAGCCATCATACCGCTCAGGAAGGAGACATGTTCTGCCTCCTAGAGATGGACGTACTTTGGTGCAAAAAGTGCAAATCAATCCCAGAACAACAGCAAAGGACCTTGTGAAGATGCTGGAGTTAACAGGTACAAAAGTATCTATATCCACAGTAAAACGAGTCCTATATCGACATAACCTGAAAGGCCTCACAGCAAGGAAGAAGCCACTGCTCCAAAACCATCATAAAAAAGCCAGACTACTGTTTTCAACTGCACATGGGGACAAAGATCGTACTTTTTTGGAGAAATGTCCTCTGGTCTGATGAAACAAAAGTAGAACTGTTTGGCCATAATGACCATTGTTATGTTTGGAGGAAAAAGGGGGTGGCTTGCAAGCCAAAGAACACCATCCCGACTGTGAAGCATGGGGGGGGCAGCATCATGTTGTGGGAGTGCATTGCTGCAGGAGGGACTGATGCACTTCACAAAATAGATGGCATCATGAGGTGGGGAAAATTATGTGGCGATATGGATGCAACATCTCAAAACATCAGTCAGGAAGTTAAAGCGTGGTCGCAAATGTGTCTTCCAAATGGACAATGACCCCAAGCATACTTCCAAAGTTGTGGCAAAATGGCTTAAGGACAACAAAGTCAAGGTATTGGAGTGGCCACCACAAAGCCCTGACCTCAATTCTATAGAAAATGCGTGAGCAGAACTGAAAAAGCATGTGTGAGCAAGGAGTCCTACAAACCTGACTCAGTTACACCAGCTCTGTCAGGAGGAATAGGCCAAAATTCACCCAATTTATTGTGGGAAGCTTGTGGAAGGCTACCCGAAACGTTTGACCCAAATTAGACAATTTAAAGGCGATGCTACCAAATACTAATCGAGTGCATGTAAACTTCTGACCCACTGGGAATGTGATGAAATAAATAAAAGCTGAAATAAATAATTGTCTCTACTATTATTCTGACATTTCACATTCTTAAAATAAAGTGGTGATCCTAACAGACCTAAAACAGGGCATTTTTACTGGCATTAAATGTCAGGAATTGTGAAAAACTGAGTTTAAATGTATTTGTCTAAGGTGTATGTAAACTTCCGACTTCAATTGTATATGAATAGAATATCATTAATATGAGCCTGTTTCCAGTTCCAACACTGACAAATACCTGACTGTATTAAAAGCCAGATTAGGGAAGTAATTGTCCTATAGAAACAGCTTTTAGTTTCTGGTGGTTGGCAACACGAGATAATAATTCAGTACGCTCCACTACATCGTACTAATCTTGTCTTTCTGTCTATCTGTCATTATCACTGGTCAGTGGTGTGGAATTACAATACAATACACACATGCCGTGTGCACAATAACAGAAAAAGGTGTTTCGGGAATAATTCCATGATATCTTGAAGGAAATGAAAAGACTAGCTAGAAATGGTAGTAGTAGCAGTAGTAGCAGTAGTAGAAGTAGTAGCAGCAGTAGTATTAGTAGTATAGTTAGCAGTAGTAGTAGTACAAGTAGTAGCAGCAGTAGTAGGAGCAGTCGTAGCAGAAGTGGGAGTAGTAGCAGTAGCAGCAGTAGTAAATTAGTAATCTAGAAGTATAGAATAGCATGTACCAGAAAGGGTAGACATGTTGTGGTCCATTTTAAATGCTGTGGGGTGAGACTCTGAGGAAGAGTAGGAACAGAAGGAGCCAGTAAACTGATAACCTGAGGGGAGAAGATAAATAAATAATGTTGTTAACCAATGATGGGTTTTTCAGTGTACATATCATGGAGGATGAATTACTAGACCTTGTCTAAATAATTTCTTATCAGGAGGAACCTGACTAAAGACTATTAAATGAAGCCCTCATTATTTTGGAGAACTGGGGGTCACCAAAGCATTCACTGTCAAACTGTAGCTGTTTTAACAACTTGTGTGAGTGTGCGTCACTCAGATTAACATATGTCAAATTTGTCATACAGACCACTGACCTACACTATAGCCTTTCATTATCTGAAACCAAGTTAACATGAGAACTAGTGAAGTATGGTGTTCACATGGCTTCATCTCTACCTGGCTCCTCTGTACTTGCACTGAAGGACATATACTGTGGAGTCTTATCTCTCCATGATATTTTCATTCCTATAATCAGTGTCTTCCCCATGGCAATGCCATGTCTCACCGTTATCTGTGTGTGGCCCGGTGTGCCAGGGTCGGCTGAGTGGCTGTGGGTAGTGGCACTGGCTGTACTGCAGCTCAGTGTGGGGTGGCTGGTGAAGCTGAGGCTGGTCTAGTGCGTGGCTGTAATCCCTCCACTCCTTCCTCTCCTGAGGAATGATGAATCCGCCAGACACCTGGGGACAGGCCAGGGGGAGAGGAGACAGCTGTTAGTCAGGTAGTGGTGGGTTCCTGATCCACACCCAGCAGGGAGAGAGCTGTGAAGATCTTTGAAGGTACAATTGAAGTCAGAAGTTTACATACACTTAGATTGGAGTCATTAAAACTCATTTTTCAACCACTCCACAAATTTCTTGTTAACAAACTGTAGTTTTGGCAAGTCGGTTAGGACATCTACTTTGTGCATGACACAAGTAATTTTTCCATCAATTGTTTAAAGAAAGATTATTTCACTTAAAATTCACTGTATCACAATTCCAGTGGGTCAGAAGTTTAGATACACTAAGTTGACTGTGCCTTTAAACAGCTTGGAAAGTTCCAGAAAATGATGTTGTGGCTTTAGAAGTTTCCGATAGGCTAATTGACATAATTGGAGTCAATTGGAGGTGCACCTGTGGATGTATTTCAATGTCTACCTTCAAACTCAGTGTCTCTTTGCTTGACATCATGGGAAAATCAAAAGAAATCAGCCAAGACCTCAGAAAAAAATTATAGACCTCCACAAGTCTGGTTCATCCTTGGGAGCAATTTCCAAACGCCTGAAGGTACCACGTTCATCTGTACAAACAATAGTACACAAGTATAAACACCATGGGACCACACAGCCGTCATACCGCTCAGGAAGGAGACATGTTCTGTCTCCTAGAGATGAACGTACGTTGGACCTTGTGAAGATGCTGGAGGTAACAGGTTCAAAAGTATTTATATCCACAGTAAAACAAGTCCTATATCAACATACCCTGAAAGACCTCTCAGCAAGGCAGCAGCCACTGCTCCAAAACCACCATAAAAAAGCCAGACTACGGTTTTCAACTGCACATGGAGACAAAGATCGTACTCTTTGGAGAAATGTCATCTGGTCTGATGGAGAAAAAAAAATAGACCTGTTTGGCCATCATGACCATCGTTACGTTTGGAGGAAAAAGGGGGAGGCTTGGAAGCCGAAGAACACCATCCCAACCGTGAAGCACGGAGTGGCAGCATCATGTTGTGGAGTCGCATTGCTGCAAGGGGGACTGGTGCACTTCACAAAATAGATGGCATCATGAGGTAGGAAAATGATGTGGTGATATTGAAGCAACATCTCAAGACATCAGTCAGGAAGTTAAAGCTTGGTCGCAAATGGGTCTTCCAAATGGACAATGACCCCAAGCATACTTCCAAAGTTGTGGCAAAATGGCTTAAGGACAACAAAGTCAAGGTATTGGAGTGGCCCTGACCTCAATCCCATAGAACATTTGTGGGTAGAACTGAAAAAGCGTGTGCAAGCAAGGAAGCCTACAAACCTAATTCTGTTACACTAGCTCTGTCAGGAGGAATGGGCCAAAATTCACCCAACTTATTTTAGGGAACTTGTGGAAGGCTACCCGAAACATTTGACCCAAGTTAAACAATTTAAAGGCACTGCTACCAAATACTAATTGAGTGTATGTAAACTTCTGACCCACTGGAAATGTGATGAAATAAATAAAAGCTGAAATAAATCATTATCTTTACTATTATTCTGACATTTCACATTCTTAAAATAAAGTGGTGATCCTAACTGACCTAAGACAGGGAATTTTTACTTGGATTAAATGTCAGGAAAAACTGAGTTTAAATGTATTTGGCTAAGGTGTATGTAAACTTCCGACTTCAACTGTACCTGTTGCAGGGATAAACACATGACCTTACCTGGCTCTGTAGAGATGGGTATAGAGAGTGCATAGGGTAGCTGTTGACTGAGCTCATGTGGGACGTTGTCTCTGCCATCTTGATCCCTACATTACAGAAACGTAACATTAGACATCACATCATAGAACTCTCTATGGTCTAATGCAACATTATGTGGTGGTCCCTACAGAAATATGTATGTCCTCAATAAGAAGTCAAATCAAATTAAATTGTATTCATCTGTCAACTGTCATCCTTACAATTAGAGCCTTTTCAACAGAGTTCAAGGCCATTCAGCCTCTTCAAACAGTTGAATACAGAAACTATAGAGCCATGCGATAACAACATGTGTAAAGTGTCTCAACCCCTAGGTTGCAGGTTTGGCCTCGAAGAGTCAATCCTAACTGAGACTGCCATGTGAGAGTGACAAGGGGTTCTTCTGATGGTGGAGCCTTCAGCCTTTGTTATGCAAGCCTGGAGGTGAAGTATGTATGCTGTGCATTCTGCACTGGGTAACTGAAGCCTTCTAAATAAAGTGTCAAGGCCTTTTTGGTACACACATTGGCTTCCTCTCTGCTTCCTGCCTCATCAGACGATGGAGGCTAAATGAAACATTGCCGGCTGTGTGTGTATGTCTGCTCGGTTAGGTTCAGAGTCAGACAGCATGAGTTTGGGCTCACCCTCTATGTAAGCGGGGGGGGGGGGGGTTCTAGGGAGGGGTAGACTACAGCACTTCTCGGAAGCACAAGTTACAGCAACGCTGGTGTAACTTGAACCCTAGTGCATTATTACCTTTGACACATGAAATCTCTGATATCAACTGCCAGTAGCCTATATCACTTCACTATGGTACAGTACTGTACAGTACAGTCAGAACAGTAGGCATTCATGACATGGACTTCACTTTGGTAATACTACAATAAGATGAACAAAACGTGCCTCTCTTAGCTCCCTCCGGTATGATTCTGTAGACTTTGAAAGGATCGGATATGTCCAGTTGGCTTCGCTCCACCAGCTCATCAAAGTCATTGCTTTTGTTCAGAGCACATCGCAGTCTGGTCTTCCATGTGGGGGGGTCTGGTTTGTCCACTCCTTCCCTATGTTTCCCTTTGAACAATGCCCAGGCCTGCAATAATCAACAAACATAATGATTTGACTTCCTCTCTGCCTTCAATTTCAATTTACCTGGCGATTAGTAAGGCATTATGGGCCTGCATCAAAATCACCATGTCATGGTCTCTGCCTTGAATAAATACCCACTGCCTTGAACAAAGATCGTCACTTGCTATACTGTAGTAAAAATCAACAGGTAGTCTATAGCAAATACTGTAAATTACACCAGACCAACTAGACTTGGTTTGGAGATAAATACGTATGCATATGATTGAGTTAGCTATACTTTATGGGGTTCCTGCACACTATATTCAATATTCACGAGTTGTAAATAGTAACTTAAAAGTAGAATAAAAACAATAGGAGAAGTCAGGTTTAGTGAAGGTGTAGGTCCTAACGCACCTTGAAGAGTGCAGCATCCTCGTCACGATTGTAATCCTGTTTGCCCGCATGTTTCCACGGAATCCTGAAAATGCTTTTCTCTTCATTCTCCCAAACCAGTCCGGGATAGATGCTGCTGTCAATCTGATCGATCAGCCACTGTCTAAGTTTCCCATTTCCACAAATCACTGACAGGCCGCTGTCCCCCTCGAAGTTCATCTCTTTCGAAAAACGCATGCAATAGAAGTATGGGCATAGTGATGATGTGGGACCAATGAGTCGGTTATGCAATGCAAAAGAAACATACATTGTCAGTTGGTGTTGAGTGATGGTGGTTAATGTTATTAGGTAAATCATGTTTTATAAAATGTAATGCATTCATATATTATCACTGATAATTTGAGAGTTTCATCATTGAGATTATTACAGATGTTTAATCCCCCCCAAAATCACAAACAATAAATAGGCCTAATTTAAGAATTAAACACTTCTGGATTTTTTGGTCATCAAAGACAATTCAATTAATATTTTGTAGGCTCATAATTGCAATCCGAAAAAAACAACAACGTTATAATCACATGCATAAAATAAATAACGTAATAGCCTAGTGTTAAGTGCATCAACATCACTGCGTCAATTTCAGGACGTTTACCCTCTCGTATGTTCACTATGAATGAGAATAAACTCCTTACCTCTAACCATGGGAGCGTCTCTGAAAAGTAATGACATCGATCTCACCGACACTGTTCTCAAGAGAGAGCATGGGATGACCTATTCTTAAATATTGTCACATCTTTATGGCGGTGTCTTGACTAGGAGGAGCCTATTCACTTTATGCAGCACTATGCGCTACATTTCTTTGAAGATTATCAGAGAACAACCTACATACAGTAAGAAGCCTACAGTAAGTGAATGGGGAATCCCTCTCGACTGGCAAACACAGGATGCAAACACCGCCATGGAATGGAACAATTACCTGCGCTCAATATCAAAACAGAAACTCCCTAAAATCGTCATGATATCAATAGATTGCGTTACCATTCTATGTTTATACTTTGAATAGTCTACTGTAATATGAATCCTAAAATATAATGTTCTTGAGTTTACAGGGCATTTGGAAAGTATTCAGACCCCTTGACTTTTCCCACATTTAGTTAGTTACAGACTTATTCTAAAATGTATTAAATTAGTTGTTTTCCTCATCAATCTACAAACAATACCCCATAAATTCAATTGATTGGACATGATTTGGAAAGACACACCTGTTTGTGAGGCCCCACAGTTGACATTGCATGTCAGAGCAAAAACCAACCATGAGGTCGAAAGGAATTGTGGATTGTGTCAAGGCATAGGGAAGGGTACCGAAACATTTCTGCAGCATTGAAGGTCCCCAATAACACAGTGTCCTCCATCAATCTTAAATGGAAGAAGTTTGGAACCACCAAGACTCCTACTAGAGCTGGCCGCCCGGCCAAACTGAGCAATCGGGGGAGAAGAACATGGTCAGGGATGTGACTAAGAACCTGATGGTCACTCGGACAGAGGTCCAAAGTTCCTCTGTGGAGATGGGAGAACCTTCCAGAAAGACAACCATCTCTGCAGCACTCCACCAATCAGGCCTTTAAGGAATAGTTTCCAGACTGATGCCACTCCTCAGCAAAAGGCACATGACCGTTCGCTTACAGTTTGCCAAAAACCACCTAAAGACACTCAGACCATGAGAAACAACATTCTCTGGTCGGATGAAACCAAGATTGCACTCTTTGGCCTGAATGCCAAGCGTCACGTCTGGAGGAAACCTGGCACAATCCCTACAGTGAGGCATGGTGGTGCCCACATCATGCTGTGGGGATATTTTTCAGCGGCAGGGGCTGGGAGACTAGTCAGGCACGAGGGAAAGATGAACAGAGCAAAGAACAGAGAGATCCTTGATGAAAACCTGCTCCAGAGAGCTCAGGACCTCAGACACCTTCCAACAGGACAACAACCCTAAGCACACAGCCAAGACAACGCAGGAGTGGCTTCAGCACAAGTCTCTGAACGTCCTCGGGTGGCCCAGCCAGAGCCGGGACTTGAACCCGATTGACCTGAAAATAACTGTGCAGCGACGCTCCCCATCCTACATGACAGAGCTTGAGAGGATCTGTAGAGAAGAATGGGAGAAACTCCCCAAATACAGGTGTGCAGGCTTGTAGCGTCATACCCAAGAAGATTTGAGGCTGTAATCGCTGCCAAAGGTACTTTAACAAGGCACTGAGTAAAAGGCCTGAAAACCTAAGTAAATGTTGTATTTCATTTTTTTATATATATACATTTGAAAACAAATCTAAAAACCTGTTTTTGCTTTGTCATTATGGGGTATTGTATGTAAATTGATGAGGTGGGGAAACAATTTAATCCATTTTAGAAGAAGGCTGTAACGTAACAAAATGTGGAAAAAGTCAAGGGGTCTGAATACTATCCGAATGCATTGTATATCATTTTCAGAACTTAGTTATATTGCTTTTAAAATTGAATTTCTATTTAATTTAGTCAACCCTCCTGATATGTGATTACAGTATTACACTGATATAGTATATTGTAGTGGAGAAGAGTGGATTAACAAATAGCCTACAATAAAGCCTAAATTGGTTCTACTATGGCAATACTGCTGCCCTCCAGTGGTTGTGAAATGTGCATAACCTTAAATATTAGCTGGGTCTATTTCATAGACTGTGTGATATATCTATTGGAGGTCTACACTATAGGTAAGCTGATGGGTAAGCTACAGACAAATTAAATGTAGTTACTTTTCAGAACTAGTTGCACTCATGCCCAGCCTCTCTATCCCTCCAATGCTGACAGTGAAAGTTGGCTGAAAAGGTTGTTTTTACTGCTGTCATGCAAGGCTTCCTTTGCATTAGACACAAACAGGAAATAGACCCGAAACAGAGAGCACAGAGAATGTCTTTCTGTCATCACATGGTATCTGACAGCACACACAGCAGTTAATAACCATTTAATCACACAGTGACTTGAATCCTTTTATTATTGCACAAAAAGCTCACAAATGGCTTCAAGAAGAAACAAATGACATGGTAACAATATTATACATTTTCAAGATTTAGAAAAGCAAGTACAAATACAGAACGTGGTATACATAGCTATATACATTAAATAGGGGTAATGAAACCAGTAGTATTAGCCATAATAAAACATCAATAAACCTTCTCAAAATGGTGCATCAATCGGCCCATCCTCCCCCAGTCTTCTCCAGCAAAGGGACAACAATAGAGAGAGAGACTGGTCCAACGGCGTACTGACAGAGAGAGAACCCCCCCCTCTTGGGACCAGAGTGGTATCATCCCACAATGCAAGACTTAAGACCTAGATAAGGGGTCTCAGGTACCCTGCAATCCTGGAGGGGTGGGTGGCTCAATATTCACCTCCACCGCCACCCCATTGGGTTTGAGACTCCTTGTCAACAGGATGCGGATGTCGTCCTCGTCATTGAAGGGACTCTCTTTGTACTCCTGCCGAAGCCACTCCCTGTACTGGAGAGACAGACAGCAACATACAGTATGTCAATACTCTTGTCTGTTGAGACAGCTGTATTCTCTTCCTCAAGTAACTACAAGGCTACTCCACTCTCTGAAGGCATTAATGCTTAACACATACATGTTTTATGATAAGAAACTCCTTTTTATTGAACTTCCATTCCCTCCAAGAGTGCCTGCATCTCTTACACTGTCACCTGTACCTAGACTGACATCTTTTCCCCTGTCCTCCCTCTATCCCTCTCTGTATTAACCTGGTCAGCGTGAGTGGTCTCAAACTCCTGGAGCTGGCGCTGAAACCCCAGGTTGGGGCCAGCGCAGGGCCGAGCCACCCTCACAGCAGCCAGAGCCTCCTGCCAGCCCAGCCCTGTCACTGTCATGATGTAGGCCACCACCAGGGAGACACTCCGAGACACACCCGCCAGACTGCATGGAGAGAGGAATAGATGGTTAACCTCTTAAATGTAATGGCAAAATGTAGATTCCCGCCTAAATAGACTTACCCAAAAGTAACTGCTATTCATGTGTAATTACATGATTCCGACATGCAAAAACGTGGCATATTTGGAGAGAAGACATCTGGGAGATTTTGAGGAAATGATCAGAAGATATATAGGAGTACACAAGATCAAGCGCACACAAAATACGTTTTTTTTTTTATTGACAAACTATAAGTGAATAATTCATGACGAGAGCTGAAACACATCAGATGGCTTCTACAATATGCAAACAATATCAGAAAGCAAATGGGATTGATAGACCTAATAACTAGAAATGGGCAGATGTTTTAGTAAGTGGTGTCAGGTGTGGATGTTTCCAAGTGTCCCTAAACCTCTCCAAAGTGGCATATCTCTGTAAATTAGATCATTCCACTGTTGGTACATATTTTCAATCCTTAAATGCTATTTGTTCATTATAAAAACACAATGTCTACCATATCAACATTCAAGTGTGCATTCAACCTCTCCAAGGTGTCCGAATGTGGTAATTGCCCTGTTTTTGCACACTGGGGGTGCCTAAAAGTTATTGTTCTTTTCTTTTTCTTTTAATGTCTACCACCACAGAAACAGGAATAAGGACATTCTTCCTCACCCATCACTCATTGGCATTTTCACGCTCCTTGAGACATGGTCGTTATTGAATGCCTTATGCTGTGTGGTGAGCATAGTTACTTCCGTAGCAGCTTGTTAGTCCTGATCCAACGTATGGCCCCCCTCCCCGCAGTCTTTTCATGTTGTTTACCTTGGTCTTGGGGAAACCGAGTCTGTTAGGACGAATTGTGACACAAGACCCTATTTTCTTTTTCAAGAGGTCTATGAAAACTATGGGACTAGAATAAAAATGGTCCACTAAGAGCTTGTACCCACCGCCAAGTAACGGGAAGTTAATCAACTGCATAACAGAAATGGAATAATGTGTCCCTGAACAAAGGAGGGGTCAAAATCAAAAGTATCAGTCAGTATCTGGTGTGGCCACCAGCTGCATTAAGTACTGCAGTGCATCTCCTTCTAATGGACTGCACCAGATTTGCCAGTTCTTGCTGTGAGATGTTACCCCACTCTTCCACCAAGGCACCTGCAAGTTCCCAGACATTTCTGGGGGGAATGGCCCTAGCCCTAACCCTCCGATCCAACAGGTCCCAGACATGCTCAATGGGATTGAGATCTGGGCTCTTCACTGGCCATGGCAGAACACTGACATTCCTGTCTTGCAGAAAATCACACACAGAACGAGCAGTATGGCTGGTGGTATTGTCAGGCTGGAGGGTCATGTCAGGATGAGCCTTCAGGAAGGGTACCAGATGAGGGAAGAGGATGTCTTCCCTGTAATGCACAGTGTTGAGATTGCCTTCACTGACAACATGCTCAGTCCGATGATGCTGTGACACACCCCAGACCATTACGGACCCTCCACCTCCAAATCGATCTTGCTCCAAAGTACAGGCCTCGGTGTAACGCTCTTTCCTTCGACGATAAGCGCGCATCCGACCATCAACCCTGGTGAAATGAAACCGCGACTCTTCAGTGAAGAGCACTTTCTGCCAAGACTGTCTGGTCCAGCAACGGTGGGTTTGTGCCCATAGGCGACGTTGCTGCCGGTGATGTCTGGTGAGGACCTGCCTTACAACAGGCCTACAAGCCCTCAGTCCAGCCTCTCTCAGCCTATTGCGGACAGTCTGAGCACTGATGGAGGAATTGTGCATTCCTGGTGTAACTTGGGCAGTTGTTGTTGCCATTCTGTACCTGTCCCGCAGGTGTGATGTTCAGATGTACCAATCTTGTGCAGGTGTTGTTACACATGGTCTGCCACTGCGAGGATGATCAGCTGTCCGTCCTGTCTCCTTATAGCACTGTCTTAGGTATGGACATTGCACAGTACGGACATTACAATTTATTGCCCTGGCCACATCTGCAGTCCTCATGCCTCCTTGCAGCATGCCTAAGGCACGTTCACGCAGATAAGCAGGTACCCTGGGCATCTTTCTATTGGTGTTTTTCAGAGTCAGTAGAAGGGCCTCTTTTAGTGTTCTACGTGTTCATAACTGTGACCTTAATTGCCTACCATCTGTAAGCTGTTAGTGTCATAATGACCGTTCCACAGGTGCATGTTCAATATTTTTTCATGGTTCATTGAACAAGCATGGGAAACAGTGTTTAAACTCTTACAATCAAGATCTGTGAAGGTATTTGGATTTTTACGAATGATCTTTGAAGGACAAGGTCCTGAAAAAGGGATGTTTCTTTTTTCGCTGAGTGTAGATGAAAAAGTTCCACGTGTAGGCAGAGGCTGAATCATCTCGCACAAAGACTTTGTAGCCCCATTTGGTCTGCTTATTTTTCATATATCGCTTCAAGCCAATTCAAGCCTTTGAGGCAACCATGCGCTCATCTAGATAGATTTTGAGCAGGCTGGAAGTAAGTTTTGCATGCCTCCACCATGTCATGATACAGGTGCTTGACTCTTGCAAGACGATCAGACCCTGCAGTCCCCTTCTGGTCATTCTCCTGATCCTTTTGTGGGTCACTCATGTGAATAGTACGGTTGATGACCAAGAATCGGGTTTCACTCATGATGGAGGTGGGGAACTCGAACCGATTGAGTGTGGACTTGCTCCAGTTGTCAACTAGATGATACCTTTACCAGTCCCATGTAAATCACCAAGGAAGTGTAGTTGAGCATGTCACCCAAGGTGACAGGTTTTCAGGACATCTTCCTTCCCCCCTGCTGCTTCTTGTCCCCATACTTGTTGGTATGTTCCCAGTACAGAGGTTGTAAAGTAGAGCTGAAACAGCTGTAAGGGGCTGTATGTTTCATCACTAACCAACTGTGGGCCTTTGGGTTTAAACCAAAATTGGGTTTGGGTTTAAACCAAAATTTTCTGGTACCTCATCATCTTCAAAGACCGTATGCCACCTGTCCTCAGTTTCCTCTCCCTCTTCTCTATTGAGGCCTAGATCTCCTCCCTGCCCCCTGACTTCCAGATGAACTTGCACAGAGGGGACTGGTGCCAGGGCCTGCAGTGGGGGTGGTAAAAGAGGAGTGGGGTCTTTGCGGAGAAGTGGTAGTAGAATCATCAGATGGGGTGATTGACACTGCAGTGGGGGTGGTTGAAGAGGAGTGGGGCCTTTGTCAACCACCAGAAAAGGTGATTGACACAGCAGTGGGGGGTGAAAACCTTGACCATCGGGGTGGAGCTTGCAGGGAAGGGGTGGCTCCAAAAAGTCATCATCCAAATCTTCTGCATCCTCCACTCTGTGGTGAATAAAATAAAGGGATATATTGTTGTAAGACACAGAATTACAGTTGACTAAATTTACAAAACGACATTACTGTAAAGTAAAAACACCAAGCCTAAACTTGATCTGTACAGTGACTCTCATAGAAGGTGTGAAGCACACACACAATACAAACAGTAACACAAAGGCAGAGGTGACAACCACAAATAAACAATGGCCATGAGAGTTTAGTGGCCTCTCCAAAGGTACAAAGATGAAACTTAGAACAGCAAACAGTGAACTCATATGAAACATAGACAATAACTACTTTGGAAATATATAACATTGAAATTACTTGTTACATAGGCCTATGGTAACTAAATCCAAAGCACAAAAAGCAGAACATTTGTAAAAAAATAAACAATACCTATAGTAAATATATAAAGTCATGAAAATAATTTACTTACAGATCTAAAAGTGGATCCAATCCTTCTAGAAAGAAATCTTCGTCGGCCAAGTCGAAATCTTTGTTCCCCTTTCTTATATATTTGTTTATTTCAACTTTATTTAACCAGGTAGGCAAGTTGAGAACAAGTTCTCATTTACAATTCGACCTGGCCAAGATAAAGCAAAGCAGTTTGACACATACAACAACACAGAGTTACACATGGAGTAAAACAAACATACAGTCAATAATACAGTAGAAAAATAAGTCTATATACGACGTGAGCAAATGAGGTGAGATAAGGGAGGTAAAGGCAAAGAAAAGGCCATGGTGGCAAAGTAGATACAATATAGCAAGTAAAACACTGGTATGGTAGATTTGCAGTGGAAAAATGTGCAAAGTAGAAAAATAAATAATGGGGTGCAAAGGAGCAAAATAAATTAATTAATAAATACAGTAGGGGAAGAGGTACTTGTTTGGGCTAAATTATAGATGGGCTACGTACAGGTGCAGTAAACTGTGAGCTGCTCTGACAGCTGGTGCTGAAAACTAGTGAGGGAGATAAGTGTTCCCAGTTTCAGAGATTTTTGTAGTTCGTTCCAGTTATTGGCAGCAGAGAACTGGAATGAGATGCGTCCAAAGGAAGAATTGGTTTTGGGGGTGACCAGAGAGATATACCTGCTGGAGCACGTGCTACAGGTGGGTGCTGCTATGGTGACCAGCGAGCTGAGATAAGGGGGACTTTACCTAGTAGGGTCTTTTAGATGTCCTGGAGCCAGTGGGTTTGCAGACGAGTATGAAGCGAGGGCCAGCCAACGAGAGCATACACATAGCAGTGGTGGGTAGTATATGGGGCTTTGGTGACAAAATGGATGGCACTGTGATAGACTGCATCCAATTTATTGAGTAGGGTATTTGAGGCTATTTTGTAAATGACATCGCTGAAGTCGAAGATCGATAGGATGGTCAGTTTTGTGAGGTATGTTTGCAGCATGAGTGAAGGATGCTTTGTTGCGAAATACGAAGCCAATTCTAGATTTAACTTTGGATTGGAGATGTTTGATGTGAGTCTGGAAGGAGAGTTTACAGTCTAACCAGACACCTAGGTATTTGTAGTTGTCCACATATTCTAAGTCAGAACCGTCCAGAGGAGTGATGCTGGACGGGCGGGCGGGTGCAGGCAGCAATCAGTTGAAGAGCATGCATTTGGTTTTACTTGTATTTAAGAGCAGTTGGAGGCCACGGAAGGAGAGTTGTATGGCATTGAAGCTCGTCTGGAGGGTTGTTAACACAGTGGCCCAAGAATTGAACCCTGTGGCACCAACATAGAGACTGCCAGACGCCCGGACAACAGGCCCTCTGATTTGGATTGCATAGCGGAGAAGGTGCGGTGAGATTCGAAATGGTCGGTAATCTGTTTGTTGACTTGGCTTTCGAAGACCTTAGAAAGGCAGGGTAGGATAGATATAGGTCTGTAGCAGTTTGGGTCAAGAGTGTCCCCCCCTTTGAAGAGGGGGATGACTGCTTGAAAAAGCTAGCCTTGGCTTTTCTAACTACCTGTGTATATTGGTTTCTAACTTCCCTGAAAAGTTGCATATCACGGGGGCTGTTCGATGCTAATGCAGAACGCCATAGGATGTTTTTGTGTTGGTTAAGGGCAGTCAGGTCTGGAGACAACCAAGGGCTATATCTGTTCCTGGTTCTAAATTTCTTGAATGGGGCATGCTTATTTAAGATGGTGAGGAAGGCATTAAAAAAAATAACCAGGCATCCTCTACTGACGGGATGAGGTCAATATCCTTCCAGGATACCCGGGCCAGGTCGATTAGAAAGGCCTGCTCGCTGAAGTGTTTAAGGGAGCGTTTGACAGTGATGAGTGGAGGTCGCTTGACTGCTGACTCATTACAGATGCAGGTAATGAGGCAGTGATCGCTGAGATCTTGGTTGAAAACAGCAGAGGTGTATTTAGAGGGCAAGTTGGTTCGGATGATATATATGAGGGTGCCCGTGTTTACGGCTTTGGGGTGGTACCTGGTAGGTTCATTGATAATTTGTGTGAGATTGAGGGCATCAAGCTTAGATTGTAGGATGGTTGGGGTGTTAAGCATGTTCCAGTTTAGGTCACCTAGCAGCACGAGCTCTGAAGATATATGGGGGGCAATCAGTTCACATATGGTGTCCAGAGCACACCTGGGGGCAGAGGGTGGTCTATAGCAGAAGGCAACGGTGAGAGACTTGTTTTTAGAGAGGTGGATATTTAAAAGTAGAAGCTCAAGTTGTTTGGGTACAGACCTGGATAGTAGGAGAGAACTCTGCAGACTATCTCTGCAGTAGATTGCAACATCGCCCCCTTCGGCTGTTCTATCTTGTCTGGAAATGTTGTAGTTAGGAATGGAGATTTCAGAGTTTTTGGTGGTCTTCCTAAGCCAGGATTGGCAGAGTGTGCTAAAGCAGTGAATAAAACAAACTTTGGGAAGAGGTTTCTAATGTTAACATGCATGAAACCAAGGCTATTACGGTTACAAAAGTCATCAAAAGAGAGCGCCTGGGGAATAGGAGTGGAGCTAGGCACTGCAGGGTCTGGATTCACCTCTACATCACCAGAGGAACGGAGGAGGAGTAGGATAAGGGCACGGCTAAAAGCTATGAGAATTGGTCGTCTAGGACGTCCGGAACAGAGAGTAAAAGGAGGTTTCTGGGGGCGATAAAATAGCTTCAAGATATAATGTACAGACAAAGGTATGGTAGGATGTGAATACGGTGGAGGTAAACGTAGGCATTGAGAGATGGACCTGGACCCGTACAAATCAGCTGGTCTTGACAATCTGGACCCTCTATTTCTGAAATTATCTGCCGCCATTGTCGCAACCCCTATTACCAGCCTGTTCACCTCTCTTTCATATCGTCTGAGATCCCCAAGGATTGGAAAGCTGCCGCAGTCATCCCCCTCTTCAAAGGGGGAGACACCCTGGACCCAAACTGTTACAGACCTATATCCATCCTGCCCTGCCTATCTAAGGTCTTCGAAAGCCAAGTCAACAAACAGGTCACTGACCATCTCGAATCCCACCATACCTTCTCCGCTGTGCAATCTGGTTTCCGAGCTGGTCACGGGTGCACCTCAGCCACGCTCAAGGTACTAAACGATATCATAACCGCCAACGATAAAAGATAGTACTGTGCAGCCGTCTTCATCAAGCTGGCCAAGGCTTTCAACTCTGTCAATCACCATATTCTTATCGGCAGACTCAGTAGCCTCCGTTTTTCTGATGACTGCCTTGCCTGGTTCACCAACTACTTTGCAGACAGAGTTCAGTGTGTCCAATCGGAGGGCATGCTGTCCGGTCCTCTGGCAGTTTCTGGGGGTGCCACAGGGTTCAATTCTCGAGCCGACTCTTTTCTCTGTATATATCAATGATGTTGCTCTTGCTGCGGGCGATTCCCTGATCCACCTCTACGCAGACGACACCATTCTGTATACTTCCGGGCCCGTCCTTGGACACTGTGCTATCTAACCTCCAAACGAGCTTCAATGCCATACAACACTCCTTCCGTGGCCTCCAACTGCTCTTAAACGCTAGTAAAACCAAATGCATGCTTTTCAACCATTCGCTGCCTGCACCCGCACGCCCGACTAGCATCACCACCCTGGATGGTTCCGACCTAGAATATGTGGACATCTATAAGTACCTAGGTGTCTGGCTAGACTGTAAACTCTCCTTCCAGACTCATATCAAACATCTCCAATCTAAAATCAAATCTAGAGTCGGCTTTCTATTCCGCAACAAAGCCTCCTTCACTCACGCCGCCAAACTTACCCTAGTAAAACTGACTTTCCTACCGATCCTCGACTTCGGCGATGTCATCTACAAAATGGCTTCCAACACTACTCAGCAAACTGGATGCAGTTTATCACAGTGCCATCCGTTTTGTTACTGAAGCACCTTATACCACCCACCACTGCGACCTGTATGCTCTAGTCGGCTGGCCCTCGCTACATATTCGTCGCCAGACCCACTGGCTCCAGGTCATCTACAAGTCCATGCTAGGTAAAGCTCAGCCTTATCTCAGTTCACTGGTCACGATGTCAACACCCACCCATAGCACACGCTCCAGCAGGTGTATCTCACTGATCATCCCTAAAGCCAACACCTCATTTGGCCGCCTTTCGTTCCAGTTCTCTGCTGCCTGTGACTGGAACGAATTGCAAAAATCGCTGAAGTTGGAGACTTTTATCTCCTTCACCAACTTCAAACATCTGCTATCTGAGCAGCTAACCAATCGCTGCAGCTGTACATAGTCTATAGGTAAATAACCCACCCAATTTCACCTTCCTCTTCCCCATACTGTTTATATTTATTTACTTTTCTGCTCTTTTGCACACCAATATATATACCTGTACATGACCATCTGATCATTTCTCACTCCAGTGTTAATCTGCAAAATTGTAATTATTCACCTTCCTCCTCATGCCTTTTGCACACAACGTATATAGACTCTTTTTTTCTACTGTGTTATTGACTTGTTAATCGTTTACTCCATGCGTAACTCTGTGTTGTTGTCTGTTCACACTGCTATGCTTTATCTTGGCCAGGTCGCAGTTGCAAATGAGAACTTGTTCTCAACTAGCCTACCTGGTTAAATAAAGGTGAAATAAAAAAAAAAAATGAGAGAGATATTGTCTCTAGAAACATCATTGAAACCAGGTGATTTCATCGCATGTGTGGGTGGTGGAACTGAAAGGTTGGATAAGGTATAGTGAGCAGGACTAGAGGCTCTACAGTGAAATATGCCAATAAACACTAACCAGAACAGCAATGGACAAGGCATATTGACATTAAGGAGAGGCATGCTTAGTCGAGTGATCAAAAGGGTCCAGTGAGTGGTGAGGTTGGTTGGGGTCACGGCGATTCAGACAGCTAGCCGGGCCATCGGTAGAAAACTGGCAGAGGATGGAGGTCTGTTTTTAGCCACCTTGTGTGTTTCCATTGGTAGATTAGTGGGGTACCGTGTGGTAGAAGGGAACAATCCAATTGGCAAAATAGATATAGTTATAGTGACTCAAGAAAATTCTCCGATAGACCTATTCAGATAGCAGCCGATAAGACAGCTAACGATTAGCAGGTCGCAGATGGGCGTTCAGGTAACGTCGCGACGGAGGGGCCAGTTGGATAACTCCCTCGGGCAGATAACATCGGTAGTCCAGTCGTGAAGGCCCGGTGGGGCTCCGTGTCGGCAGTAAAACGGGTCCGGATAGGTGATTGTAGCCCAGGAGTGGCAGATGGAACTCTTCAGCTGGCTAGCTCCGGAATAATTGATGTTTGCTCCGGGACCGACGTAAGCCAATAGTCACTTGGATAGCAGCTAGCTAGCTGCAAGATCCAGGTGTAAATGTCCAGAGCTTGCGGTAGAAATCCGGGGATATGGAGAGAAAATTGGTCCGGTATGCTCTGGTCTGAGTCGCGTTGTACAAATCTGGCGATAGCTTTTCGAGCTAAAGGATAGCTGATGACCACCAAACGTGGTTAGCTGAATACTAACGTTAGCCAGTAAACTGGCTAGCTTCTGGCTAGCTTCTATTATAGATTTCAGATTTGAGGTGATTTGAGGTGAATAATACTTTTTTTAAATTGGTGAGTCGGGTTGCAGGAGTGTTTTGAAGTTGAGATTTTTAGAAAAAATATATATACAAAGCGAAGAAAATAAATAAATATATATTTACACGGGACACGACAAGACGAGGACAAAGGACGTCTGACTGCTATGCCATCTTGGGAATGAAGGATCCGAGTCCAACTCCAGTATTTTATTCAAAGCTTCTATGTCGGTATACTTATTCATAGTTGCTTTCTTTTTAGGTTTCTGTTCTATATTCTTAGTTTTTACCCTTTTTTTACCCCTTGAGAAGCATTTTATGTTAAAGTGATGAAATCTGTTTACAATGTAATGTGGTGTGCATCTCGTCTCTGATCCAGGTAGCAATAGTTCGCATTACGCATAAAAGGTTCTAGGCATTGCTTTGTCCCACCCAGGTCAACTGCATATCCCTGGAAAGCTTACCTCATTGGCTACAAGACTGTCAAGGTGCCATAGTAGCCAATTCCCTGTGTAATGGATGCCTACAGCGTGTCAGCCGGCAACATCATAGTTGCTGGCTATAGTCACTCGGTGGACATTGGCCATTCGATCTTGCCATTAAGTCATACATCATCAGATAACATTGGCAATAAGCTAGATTTGCTCCTACCAACCTAGGGATTAATTACATGTAGCGAAAACACAGACCAAATCGAAGCTTACCTTGTAAGACCCATGAGGATTTGGCATGGGTCCCCAGATCCTCAAAAAGTTCTACAGCTGCACCATCGAGAGTATCCTGACCGGTTGCATATGGCAACTGCTCGGCATCTGACCGTAAACCGCTACAGAGGGTAGTGCGTACGGTGCAGTACATCACTGGGGGGCAAGCTTCCTGCCATCCAGGACCTATATGACCTGGGGTGGCAGGTATCCTAGTGGTTAGAGCGTTGGACTAGTAACTGGAAGGTTGCAAGATCGAATCCCCGAGCTGACAAGGTAAAAATCTGTAGTTCTGCCCCTGAACAAGGCAGTTAACCCACTGTTCCTAGGCCGTCATTGAAAATAAGAATTTGTCCTTAACTGCCAGGTAAAATAAATATAATAGTTGGTGTCAGAGGAAAGCCCATAAAATTGTCCCAGACTCCAGTCACCCAAGTCATAGACAAGCGGTACTAGGACCAAAAGGCTCCTTAACATCTTCTACCCCCAAGCCATAAGACTGCTGAACAATTAATCAAATGGCCACCGGACTATTTACATTGACCCCCCCTCCATTTGTTTAGTACACTGCTGCTACTCTGTTTATTATCTAAGCATAGTCACTTCACCTCTACCTACATGTACAAATTAGCTCAACTAACCTGTACCCCCTCACACTGACTCGGTACTGGTACCCCCTGTATATAGCCTCGTTATTACTTTGTTATTGTGTTACTTTTTATTATTTTTTACTTTACTTTATTTTGTAAATATTTTCTTAACTAATTTCAAGCATTTCACAGTAAGGTCTACACTTGTATTCGACCCATGTGACAAATAAAGTTTGATTCGATTATAATTTGTTTGATGAAAACGTTGGGTAAAATAAACATTTTGACTCTCGGCACTGGTGATCAATAACGGTAGGTCACAGGCAGATGAATAACATATCCTTATGATCTGCGGAGTCCCGGCTTTTGGTGTTCATCAATGTATTCTGTGTTTATTCCGTTCATGCTTCACAACGCTAAACGGAATGAAGGTAGCAGCCATCTTGAAATGAGGTTATCGGCTCGGACTGCCCTTATCAATTCGTATGCCCATATATGGTAGTAAGTCACACCAAAGATTTGAAGGCGCCGATCAATAGCCAAGATACTCAGCTTTCCACAGACATCCTGGTTTTGCAGATAGGGTCTACCATTCTCATACCAGCCCTCAATTCAATAAAACAAATCAAATAGGGTCCCCAAATATGGGGACTTTACATTTAAGAGGGAGGGATGGATAGGAGCTGGCATGGCCATGATAGAGATACAGGGCATGGACATCAGCAGGTCATATTAATAGACAATACATTTACTTGACTTGGAAGTCAAAGATAGAGACTGTGGAGGCAACATTAGAACATTTATTTAATGGAAGGGTCTTCTGTATTTCTCAGAAGACCCTCACCAGAGATACCTCAGATAGTTGAACAACACAACACAACACATTCAAATCAAGATTGTTGTTTGGGGAAGTTCAAGAATAGCCTTCTGTGTTATCTGTCTATGTGCTGCTTACCATCGTCACACATGGGTTCACTTGTGAGCACTCAGATTAACCCGGAGATACAGTAACAGATGGACAAAGTTTATGACTCACCAGTGGACCAGACAGCCCTCTCCTTTCAGCCGGGACTCGTGCATGAACATGATGCTCTGTTTGAAGTGCTGTGTCCTGAGAATGACACACATACAGGTTATGTACAGTCATAATCAGGTCATAACACAATAACAAACCAGTTACCATTCCCACAGTAGTAACAACATTGTATTTGTTGTGGAAGCATATAGGACAAGTAACATTAAATTTGCCAAAAAAGCTGTAAACCGGGCCCTCCACCCCAGTCATAGAAAGTGGGGGGATGAGTGGGTAACGACTCATAATGCTGAGAGGAGAACGACTCATAATAATGGCTGGAATGGAGTGAATGGAAAGGTGGAAAAACACACATGGAAACCATGTGTTTCATGTGTTCGATACTATTCCATTTATTCCCTTTCAGCCATTACTATGAGCCCATCCTCCCTAATTACGGTGCCATCAGCCACCTGTGGTGTGCGAGCAGTGAAGGGTATGGGTGAGGGGAGGGCCGTAGGGGTGAGCATGGGTGTGTTCTTCTAGGCCCTAGGGCCATCTATCTATCCTCCTGACAGGACCAGGATGAGTAAGTGGTGTCTGTCCATCTCTGGCTAGCCAGGGCCAGTTTAACATTTCACCTGCAGGTTACACACACCTTGCTGGAGAGGCAGGGGAGTTGACAGTGACATCGGGGTGCCTGGGTGTTACTGTGTGCGCGAGTCTTTTTCTGGGGTGTTATAAAAATAGAGGCGCAGTGCAGACGGACGTGGCAACTCATAGAGAACCGGAGACTTCCTGTTCCTTCCTGCATAGAGGACCAGGCCACCTGCACTCGATGCACTCAACCAGAGGAAATGTGTGTGTGCATTTGTGCATGTTTTTACAGCATCTATCTATCCACCTATTTATGTATGTATATGTTGATATGTCGGTGCTCACTACATCTCTGCATGTCTATTGTCTTAATCCTAATGAGTAAAAAGCATTCCATGACTTCTCATTAGGGAAATAAGAAGCCGAATCGCCTAGTCAGCTGGTGATTTATTCAGTGCTTTGATTCACAGTCAACTGGTGAGCATGTGAAGCATATCATTTTCATATCAGGAGAACATGAACTAGAGACGCCCACACAGAGTGTGTGTGCTAGATAGAATGGATCTGACTGGTCTAGTCTGCTTCAGTCCGGTGCTGTTCTGTTCTGTATGGTAGCCTTGTGTACTGTGTGGTGCTGTGTGTTGGGCTACTTACAGGTTTTGTGTGGGCAGGTCCGCTGCTGAGATGCATAGATAGGTAATCTCCTGCAGGAAAACATACAACTGTTATACGCTCTAACACAATTACAATCTAACAGGCAAAGCATGCCGACAGGATCTTTGTAAACACCACTCTGTACACACTATTACATAATGCTCTCAGTCTTACAAGTGTGTCTGCAAACAGTAACAACCATTATGTAAGCTTACACACCAGGTCCTATCCTATAGACTGTGTTTCTGATGTGGTGATTGCAGCTGTAGTGGGGAAGTAAAGGAACGGGACAGACTGTGCTAGTTTCTATAGGGAGTAGTAGAATATGAGAACACCAAATCCCACACAAGCTAGAGCCAGAGCACTGGGTCAGAAACTAAAAAGAATACTCCTCTCTACCGCCTACACCCTCCCACAGAGCTCATACAGGCTCCAACAAATGATTTCTATTGATGTAATGTGAACCTGTTTTGTTTGGGATGGGGCCTAGTCTAATATTACACACTAAGCCACATTCCCATACTGCTGTCCTGAATTTTCTGACAGGCTGGTCCAGGGGCAAACATATACCATGCTCTTATAGGAAGAGCAGTCATGAGGACTGACATGGGGACTGTCAATTTATTTGCTTAACCAAACTGTGTCCGCATTCTTGGATGCAAATCTTGATTTGTCACATTAACATCCATCCAAATTGGATTTTGAACCTGGATTTTGTGTGTACATATGCTACAGACAGGCATTAAGGAACGTGTGTTTATGCATGTGTCAGGTGTCATTAGATCACGTACATTCATATAATATCATGCTGAAAGGATGTCTGGCGCGGTATTTAGCCATTTTGATCTAGCGAATGGTCCACTGGGAATTGTTTTCTTACCGGCAGGATAGGGGCTGCACTGTCATGGATGGAGAGGATGTGTGTGATGTTGTTCCTCGCTAACTGCTCTCTGTCCCTCGCATCTAAAGGAAAACAAGTATTGAATGACAAAACACATGAATCATCTATTAAATATTCATAGAATGTTCTCAAATGTGAATGTGCCACTGAAATGTACTGGAAGGGAAAATGGTGAAGGGGTGTCTTCATTGGTCTTATCCTTAGCTCAAGCCCTTGACCAGTACAGCTGGGAAGAAACACTTACCTTTGAAGTTTCCCAAGTACAAGTCAGGCAGGACCTATGGGAAGGTAAGAATTGAATATTATTGTGTGACCTGTTGTTTACATTCACCAGTGTTCTTAAACCTGACATAATTACAACAAGCATTTCATTCATTACACAAATAACTAGGCTAAGCAACAATATTACTACACAAGCCCCTGGGCCTATACTCCTGTGCCACTATTGACAGCAAAGACGAAACTCAAATATATAGCCTGTGTTCTCAAGGAAAGACAACATGGAGATGCAGAGACTGTATATTTAGTTTGACACCAAATACCAGAGGCGAATGAGCTCACATAACCGACACAGTTCACTCTGATGATAGTGATAATAAGACATGTTAATGTAGGATCTGTGTGTGTGTGTATACTACCATTCAAAAGTTTGAGGTCACTTAGAAATGTCCTTGTTTTTGAAAGAAAAGCATTTTTTTTGTCTATTAAAATAACATAAAATTGATCAGAAATACAGTTGTAGACATTGTTAATGTTGTAGATGACTATTGTAGCTAGAAACGTCGTAATAATACTTGGAAGTACTACTTAAGTTGTTTTTTTGGGTTATCTATACTTTTTACTCCATACATTTTCCATGTCACCCGAAAGTGCTCGTTACATTTTGAATGCTTAGTAGAACAGGAAAATGGTTCAATTAACACACTTTATCACCCCTACTGCCTCTGATCTGGAAGGCTCACTAAACACAAATGCTTTGTTTGTAAATTATGTCTGAGTGTTGGAGTGTGACCCTGGCTATCCATAACATTCCCTTTTACTTGAGTCATTGGGTACTTTTTCATCCACTGTGTGTGTGTGTGTGTGTGTGTGTGTGTGTGTGTGTGTGTGTGTGTGTGTGTGTGTGTGTTTATGTGTGCGTGTGTGTGTGTTTATGTGTGTGTGTGTGTGCACGTGTGTGTGTGCGTGTGCGTGTGCGTGTGTGTGTGTGTGTGTGTGTGTGTGTGTGTGTGTGTGTGTGTGTGTGTGTGTGTGTGTGTGTGCGTGCGTGTGTGTGCGCGCCTGCGTCCCTCATACCTCTCCTCCCCCATCTCAAACCCAGCTGGAATAACAGTGATGAGAGGTGCAGAAAGCTTTTCCAATTTAAATGAGTTGATGACACCTGTTGTGTACACCAAGTACCAAGCCAACATTTGAGAAGGTCAATTGCTAAAGTATCCATGATGACACGGAGCCTACAGTATGTGATAAGACACAGCAATGCATTACACCCATAAGTAATATCATCAAATGTAGCATGCTTTGATCATTTTCAACAGAAATCTGTCCAATGTGTAGCCAAGGAGTTGGAATGTAAAAGCACAACGCCTACACACCGGGTGTGTCTACTTTGATAGACAGCTAGTCATTAAAGTGTACAGTGTACAGTAGCATACATACAGCGACAAACAGACACTCTTATGGCAGATGGCCTGAAGTGCTATTATGCAATTGTGCACCGATTCAATATAAATTAGACGCAATACGTGTTCATAACACCAATAGAACACACGCATTAAACACATTTGACTACACGCGTTTGATTGACATTCTATATTCATTGAAACCCCCTGTCTACAGAACTACTGTAGCCTACTCAGCGACCATGCGTAAACTTTGCTTTAGGAGCGCATGCATAGGCTGTATATCAACGAATAACATACCTTATTGAGCCCATTACCCATTCTAAACGAAGAATTCTGTAAAACCAACAAATGGAAATTACGGCATTTATTGTTGTACTCTTGTTTCGAGAAGTAGGTCTCCAACGGCTTTCCCGAGAGCTCCCCAAATTGCGAGCGATCGAGTACTCACACAGTCTGCAGCAGCGCTGTTCCCTAAAGCTCCCGATGTTTTCAATGCTTCCTGGGATATGTAGTTTTTTCTCATCTAGAGAGGCATGGTCTCTGTAAATGAAGGATGGCAGGCCTACGCTTATTTTTATATTCACAATTTGTATACAGTCTATGCCACAGACTCTATGGGTAGACTTCACGAACAGTGGGCTCCAAAATGACTGGTACCCCTGACTGGCAACGCACAAACAATACAAAAAAATATATTTAAAATATAATTAGAGATAAACTCAAAATACCAACATGTGAGAAATACTGTACATTATTAATGTTTCAATGGAACTAACCAAAATCCTACAATTATTTAATACAAAATACATTTCACCAAAATCAAGGTTTCATAATTATTGGCACTCCTCACTCAGTACTTAGAGTAACCACCTCTGGCAAGGATAACAGCAAGGTTAAGTAACACATTTGGAGGGATTTTGGACCATTCCTCTGCACAGATCCTTTCAAGATCCTTCACATTTTTGGGTTTCGCTTATCAACTGACCTCTTCAACTCAGCCCACAGGTTTTTGATTGGATTGAGTTCCGGCGACTGAGATGGCCATGGCAGAACATTGATTTTGTTGTCACAGAACCATTTCTGTGTGGATCTTGAGGTATATTTTGGGTCATTGTCTTGTTGGAAAGTCCACTTACGGACAAGTCCCAGCCTTCTGGCAGAGGCAACCAGATTGTCAGCCAAAATTGCCTGATACTTGGTGGAATTCATAATGCCATCAATATTAAACATGTGCCACTGTACCTCTGGAATTAAAACAGCCCCAAAACATCACTGACCCACCACCATATTTCACCATGGGTATGAGGTGCCTCTCCTTGTATGCATCTCTGTTTTGACGCCAAACATGCCGATGCTGTATCTGACCAAAACGTTCAATTTTGGTCTCATGTGACCAGAGCACCTACTTCCAGTCATAATTGAAATGACGTTTGGCAAACTCCAAGCGCTTGCGTCTGTGTCTTGCGGTCAGAAAGGTCTTTCTTCTGGCAACGCTTCCAAAGAGCCTGTGGTTGTGGAGGTGGCGTCTGATGGTGCTTTTTGAAACCTGGTGACCCCAAGACGCCGCCAAGGCCTACAATTATTTCACAGTGATTCTTGTGGATTTTATTGCTTCTCTCACCATCATCCTCCCTATCCTGTGGGGTGGGTGGGGGGGATGCATTTCCATATACCCATGAGGCCTTCAACTGTTCCATATTTTTTTTTCTTAAAAAAAAGTAATTGCCCTGACAATGCTCAGTGGTATAATAAATCATTTGTGAATCTTCTTGTAGCCATTACCAGATGTATGAAGGTCTATGACCATCTGTCTCTTTTGAACTGCCAGTTATTTTGTTTTTCTTCGTGGTGTTGGATGACAAAAGGATATTGCATGCGTGTTACCTCATTTTTATACCCTAGTGAAACTGGAAGTGATGTAATGGCTCAATATAGTTCCTTAAGGCTTAGATAAACATAAATAAGTCGAATTTAATTCCTGGTTTAATTTTGGTAGATGTCATTTACAATAATCTTTAAGGGTGCCATTAATTGTGAAACCTTGATTTGGAGGACATTGATTTTTAATTAAATCAATACATTATTTTGGTGGGTTCCATTTAAACATTAATAAAGTACAGTATTTCTCACATGTTGGTATTTTGAGTTTATCTCCATAATTATATTCTTTATATTTTTTATAGTATTGTTTGTGCATTGCCAGTCAGGGGTGCCAGTCATTTTGGAGCCCACTGTATAGGCAATAGGCATACAGTCAAAGATCTCTCAACTCATGAATGAAGGAATGGACAGAGAGTTGTTTTCTCTTGTGTCAAAACAAGTATTCTAATTTCACAACATACATACTCATGGGTAAAAGCCACTCACTGAACATTTTTGTTTATCATTATTTTTTTATTTTGTTTATTTTACCTTTATTTAACCAGGTAGGCCAGATGAGAACCAGTATTAATTTACAACTAATTACAATTTAGAAATTTACTCTGGAGTGATATGTGTGCAGATGAGGATGTGCAAGTAGAAATACTGGTGTACAAAAGAGCAGAAAAACAAAAACAAATATGGGGATGAGGTAGGTACAGTTGAAGTCAGAATTAACATACTGTAGCAAAATACCCTAGCAAAATACATTTAAACTCAGTTTTTCACAATTCCTGACATTTAATCCAAGTAATAATTCCCTGTCAGTTAGGAACACCACTTTATTTTAAGAATGTGAAATGTCAGAATAATAGTAGAGAGAATGATTTATTTCAGCTTTTATTTATTTCATCACATTCCCAGTGGGTCAGAAGTTTACATACACTCAATTAGTATTTGGTAGCATTGCCTTTAAATTGTTTAACTTGGGTCAAACGTTTCAGGCAGCCCTTCACAAGCTTCCCACAATAAGTTGGGTGAATTTTGGCCCATTCTTCCTGGCAGAGCTGGTGTAACTGAGTCAGGTTGTAAGGCCTCCTTCTGCCCACACATTTTCTATAGGATTGAGATCAGGACTTTGGTGATGGCCATTCCAATACCGTGACTTTGTTGTCCTTAAGCCATTTTGTCACAACTTTGGAAGTATGCTTGGAGTCATTGTCTATTTGGAAGACCCATTTGCGACCAAGCTTTAACTTCATGACCGATGTCTTGAGATGTTGCTTCAATATATCCACATAATTGTTGTTCCTCATGATGCCATCTATTTTGTGAAGTGCACCAGGCCCTCCTGCAGCAATGCAATGCTACTCCTTGATTCACGGTTGAAATGGTAATCTTCGGCTTGCAAGCCTCCCCCTTTTTCCTTAGAACATAACGATGGTCATTATGGCCAAACAGTTCTATTTTTGTTTCATCAGACCAGAGGACATTTCTCCAAAAAAGTACGATTTTTGTCCCCATGTGCAGTTGCAAACCATAGTCAGGCTTTTTATGGTGGTTTTGGAGCAGTGGCTTCTTCCTTGTTGAGGGGCCTTTCAGTTTATGTCGATATACAACTTGTTTTACCATGGATATAGATACTTTTGTACCTGTTTCCTCCAGCATCTTCACAAGGTCTTTTGCTGTTGTTCCTGGATTGATTTGCACTTTTCGCACCAAAGTACGTCCATCTCTAGGAGACAGAATGCGTCTCCTTTCTGAGCGGTATGACGGCTGCATGGTCCCATGGTGTTTATACTTGCATACTATTGTTTGTACAGATTAATGTGGTACCTTCGGGCGTTTGGAAATTGCTCCCAAGGATGAACCAGACTTGTGGAGATCTACAATTTCTTTTCTGAGGTCTTGGCTGATTTATTTTGATTTTCCCATTTTCCCACTGAGTTTAGTGGTAGGCCTTGAAATACATCCACAGGTACACCTCCAATTGTCTCAAATTATGTAAATTAGCCTATCATAAGCTTCTAAAGCCATGATATAATTTTCTGTAATTTTCCAAGCTGTTTAAAGGCACAGTCAACTTAGTGTATGTAAACTCCTGAGCCACTGGAATTGTGACACAGTGAATTATAAGTTAAATAATCTGTCTGTAAACAACTGTTGGAAAAATATATTGTGTCATGCACAAAGTAGATGTCCTAACCAACTTGCCAAAACTATAGTTTGTTAACAAGAAATGTGTGAAGTGGTTGAAAAACGAGTTTGAATGACTCCAACCTAAGTGTATGTAAACTTCCAACTTCAACTGTAGTTGGTTGGATGGACTGTGTACAGCTGCAACGATTGGTAAGCTGCTCTGACAGCTGATGCTTAAAGATAATGAGGGAGATATAAGTCTCCAACTTCAGTGATTTTTTGCAATTGGCAGCAGAGAACTGGAAGGAAAGGCGGTCAAAGGAGGTGTTGGCTTTGGGGATGACCAGTGAAATATACCTGCTGGAGTGCGTGCTACAGGTGGGTGTTGCTATGGTGACCAGTGAGCTGAGATAAGGCGGGGCTTTACCTAGCAAAGACTTCTAGATGGCCTGTAGCCAGTGGGTTTGGCGACGAATATGTAGCGAGGACTAGCCAACGAGAGCATACAGGTCGCAGTGGTGGGTAGTATGTGGGGCTTTGGAGACAAAATGGATGGCACTGTGATAGACTGCATCCAATTTGCTGAGTAGTGTTGGAGCCTTTTTTGTAAAAGGAAGTCAAGTCAAGGATCGGTAGGATAGTCAGTTTTACAAGGGTATGTTTGGCAGCATGAGGGAAGGAGGCTTTGTTGTGAAATAAGAAGCCGATTCTATATTTAATTTTGGATTGGAGATGCTTAATATGAGTCTGGAAGAAGAGTTTACAGTCTAGCCAGACACCTAGGTATTTGTAGTACACATATTACACGTATTTGTAGTCACATATTCTAAGTCTGAACCGTCCAGAGTGGTGATGCTAGTCGGGGTTGTGGGAGCAGGCAGCGATTGGTTGATGAGCATGCATTTAATTTAACTAGCATTTAAGAGCAGTTGGATACCACAGAAGGAGTGTTGAATGGCATTGAAGCTAGTTTGGTGGTTTGTTAACACAGTGTCCAAAGAAGGGCCAGATGTATACAGAATGGTGCCGTCTGCTTAGAGGTGGATCAAAGAATGACCCGCAGCAAGAACGACATCATTGATATATACAGAGAAAAGAGTCGGCCTGAGAATTGAACCCTGTGGCAACCCAATAGAGACTGCCAGAGTTCCGGATAACAGGCCCTCCGATTTGACACACTGAACTCTATCTGAGAAGTAGTTAGTGAACCAGGCAAGGCAGTCATTAGAGAAACCAAGGCTGTTGAGTCTGCTGCTTCTGACAGAGTCTGGCCTTGGCCAGGTCGATGAAGACGGCTGCACAGTACTGTCTTTTATCGATGGCGGTTATGATATTGTTTAGGACCTTGAGCGTGGCTGAGGTGCACCCGTGACCAGCTCAGAAACCGGGTTGCATAACGGAGATGTCACGACTTCCACCAAAGTTGGTCCCTCTCCTTGTTCGGGCGGCGTACGGCGGACAAAGTCACCGACCTTCTAGCCATCGCTGCTCCTCTTTTCATATTCCTTTGGTTTTGTCTTTTGTCTTCCATCACACCTGGTTCCAATCCCATCAAATACATTTGTTGTGTATTTAACCCTCTGTTCCACCTCATGTCCTTGTCGGTGATTGTTAATTGCAAGAGCATGTGCACGTCTGTCCTGGTGTGCGTCGGGTTATGTACCCATTATTTGATTGTTCTGCATTCCGGTGGGTGTTTAATTATTAAACTGCGCTGTTTGGAAACACAGTTTTGCTCGCCTGCATCTGACTTCTCTGCCGCCAGTATGCAGCCTATACAGAATCACCGACTCAACTATGGAGTCAGCAGGAGCAGGTACCCCGGGTATAGGGGTGGGGGACTGCCTCCGGGAGCATGTAGGAATGCTCCACCACCTTGGCACCGCCATGGACTGCGTTGTCCAGACTATGGACCACTGGGAGACACAGGGAGTTCTTCCAGCACCTCCACCAGCACAACCCGGGTCTCCTCTGAGCGCCCCTCTTCCTCCTGGTGCCAGTGGGATTCGTCTCTCCCTGCCCCAGGAATACGACGGAAAGGCTGCGAACTGCCAGGGTTTCCTTCTTCAACTGGACCTATACCTGGCCACCGTCCACCCGGCTCCATCAGGCCATGAGAGGGTGTCCGCCCTCGTCACGTGCATCACCGGGAAAGCCCTGGAGTGGGCCAACGCCGTGTGGAGAGAGCGAGATGCGGCGTTGGACCAGTTTGGGGAGTTCACCCGCCGTTTCCAGGGAAGCTTTGACCAGCCGCCCGAGGGTAGAGCGGTGGGTGAGCGCCTCTTCCATCTGAGGCAGGAGACGAGGAGCGCCCAAGAGTTCGCCCTGGAGTTTAGGACCATGGCTGCCGGCGTGGGATGGAGCGACAGGGCCCTGATCGACCATTACCACTGCAGTCTGCGCGAGGATGTCCGTTGGGAGTTGGCCTGCAGAGACACAACCCTCATGTTCGACCAGCTGGTGGACTTGTCCGTCCGGCTCGTGACTTGTCCGTCCGGCTGGACAACCTGCTGGCTACCCGTGGACGTTCTGATTGGGGTCTGGTGGTTCCATACTCCCGCACCCCCTCTCCGATACCCATGGAGCTGGGAGGGGCGGTGCACAGGGCCGCAGATGTCACACTGCCGGTCAGTGCCAGGTTGGTTCCTCTGGGGATCGAGGCAGCAGGTAGAGGTAGCAGGTAGGGCGCTCTGGCGTCACCCAGAGCCCTCTGTTGCACATATGTTTGTGTATGTCACTTTCCCTGAGTTTTCCCCGCATTCCCAGCATAATGCGCTCGTCGATTCCGGCGCGGCTGTGAATTTTATTGATAGAGCGTTAGCCTATAGTTCAGGGATCCCCATTGTTCCCGTGGCTGTGCCTTTCCCCATTTACGCCTTAGATAGTCGACCATTAGGGTCAGGGTGGATTAGGGAGGTCACCGCTCCTTTGGGCATGATGATGCAGGGGGGTCACAAGGAGAGAATTAGTCTCTTCCATATTGACTTTCCTGCATTTCCCGTGGTGCTGGGCCTACCCTGGTTAGCTTGTCATAACCCCACTGTTTCTTGGCCACAGAGGGCTCTCACGGTGTGGTCGCGAGAGTGCTCAGGTAGGTGTTTAGGGGTTTCTGTTCGTGCTACTACGGTGGAGAGTCCAGACCAGGTCTCCACCGTGCGCATTCCCCCTGAATATGCTGATTTGGCTCTCGCCTTCTCTAAAAAGAAGGCGACTCAATTACCACCTCATCGACGGGGCGATTGTGCGATAAATCTCCTGGTAGACGCTGCACTTGCCAGGCGTAACGTGTATCCCCTCTCACAGGCGGAGACGGAGGCTATGGAAACATATGTCTCCGAATCCCTGCGTCAGGGGTACATTCGGCCCTCCACTTCACCCTCCTCTGAGTTTCTTTTTTTGTGAGGGAGATCTGCGTCCGTGTATTGACTATCGGGGTCTGAACCAGATCACGGTGAGGTATAGTTACCCGCTACCGCTCATAGCCACAGTGATTGAGTCAATGAACGTGGCACGCTTCTTCACCAAACTAGATCTCAGGAGCGCTTACAACCTGGTGCGTATCCGGGAGGGAGACGAGTTGAAGACGGCTTTCAGTACCACCTCAGGGCACTATGAGTACCTCGTCATGCCGTACGGGTTGATGAATGCGCCATCAGTCTTCCAAGCCTTTGTAGACGAGATATTCAGGGACCTGCACGGGAAGGGTGTGGTGGTGTATATTGATGACATTTTGATATACTCCGCTACACATGCCGAGCATGTGTCCCTGGTGCGCAGGGTGCTTTGTTGCGTGTTGGTGTATGACCTGTACGTCTAGGCTGATAAGTGCCTGTTCTTCCAACAGTCCGTCTCCTTCCTAGGGTATCGCATTTCCACCTCATGGGTGGAGATGGAGAGTGACTGCATTTCAGCCGTGTGTAATTGGCCGACTCCCACCACGGTAAAGGAGGTGCAGCGGGGTTTTGTCAGGTAGCGGCTCCCATTACATCACTGCTGAAGGGGAGCCCGGTACGCTTGCAGTGGTCAGCTAAGGCAGACAGGGCCTTTAGTCACCTGAGGGCTCTGTTTACCTCTGCTCCCGTGCCGGCCCATCCAGATCCCTCTTTGGCATTCATAGTGGAGGTGGATGTGTCCGAGGCTGGAATAGGAGCTGTGCTCTTTCAGCGCTCAGGTACGCCACCAAAGGTCCGCCCCTGTGCCTTCTTCTCGAAGAAGCTTAGCACGGCGGAGCCAAACTATGATGTGGGGGACCGGGAGCTGTTGGCTGTCGCCAAGGCCTTGAAGGCGTGGAGACATTGGCTTGAGGGGGCTTGACACCCTTTTCTCATCTCGACTGTCCACCGCAATCTGGAGTACATCCGGGCAGCGAGGAGAATGAACTCTCGCTAGGCATGTTGGGACATGTTTTTCATCCGTTTTGTGTTTACCGTTTCCTACAGACCAGGCTCCCAGAACGTTAAAGACGCATTGTCCCGGCTGTGTGACACAGAACAGCAGCCTGTGGATCCCACTTCCATACTCCCCACCTCCTGCCTGGTGGCGCCGGTAGTGTGGGAGCTGGACACGGACATTGAGCAGGCGTTACGTGCGGAGCCCGCTCCCGTCCAGTGTCCCGCTGGGCATCTGTACGTCCCGTCTGCTGTTCGTGACCAGTTGATATATTGGGCCCACACGTCACCCTCCTCTGGTCATCCTGGGATCGGTCGGACAGTGCGCTGTTTGAGCGGGAGGTACTGATGGCCTACCTTGGCTAAGGACTTGAGTGTTTATGTTTCCTCCTGCTCAGTGTGCGCCCAGTGTAAGACTCCGAGGCACCTACCCAGAGGTAAGCTACACCCCTTACCCGTTCCACAGCGGCCTTGGTTGCACCTGTTGGTGGATTTTCTGACTGATCTTCCACTCTCACAGGGTATCACCGTGATCCTGGTCGTTGTGGATCGTTTCTCTAAGTCCTGTCGTCTCCTCCCTCTGCCAGGTCTCCCTACGGCCCTACAGACTGCGGAGGCCTTGTTTACACACATCTTCCGGCACTACGGGGTGACTGAGGATATAGTGTCTGATCGGGGTCCCCAGCTCACGTCTAGGGTCTGGAAGGCGTTCATGGAATGTCTGCGGGTCTTGATCAGTCTTACTTCAGGGTTTCACCCTGAGAGTAATGGGCAGGTGAGAGAGTGAACCAGGATGTCGGTAGGTTTATGCGGTGGGATTCGAAATGGTCGGTTATCTGGCCTGTTATTAATTACAGGACTTATTTCTTATTATTTTGGAGATGAGGCAAGCAGTGAGATACTGCAAACTTATTTTATCTGTCTTCACATAAACCATAATATATATATTGTTGAATAATTGCAATCACATATCATAACCAGTAATAACATATAGAGGGATATTTGCTTTGAATTAAAAGCTTACCAAACTTATTGAGCTTTGCTGTGGGCAGAAATTGTTACAATGCTGGCCTATACAAAATAGGCATCAGGCCAGACAATAGTACATTTAGGCCTATTGCACCCATACAGTTATTGATTAAACCACTCATTCACCCAGACTCTATTACAGGCAGACAATAAGATCCAGTTAAAACAGTGGATGCCAGGGTTACTGTAATGACCATGAAAGAGAACCCAGAGAAATGGCAAATGATGATGTGAAATACTTTGTTGTGGCTTTAATGTGTGATGACAGGCAAAGAATATAGCGAAGGTCGGGGGCGTTTACAGAATATAGGCCTACTCCAGATGCACTGTAGGCTTTGGCCTAACTCTGCACATTCAGTGTAGTCTAGTCACTTCACCCAAAACCATCATAAGCCCAAAACCTTCAGAAGTGCTACAATTCAGGTGGTTTCCCATTCTGGTTTCAGAGAAAATCTGACTTTATCAATGGATCATAATCTCTTTGTTTTTGTGAGTATGTTGCTTTAATTCAGTGTGGTTTGGCTGTGTTGAGTCATTGTGCCGGTAAGGGAAAGTGTCTTGTTATTTCCTTTTTAGTGTCTGTAAAGTACTCTGAGGTAGATTATGAAAAATGTTCAGGTTATTTCGAGGGTAGCTATTTTTACCTTTTTTAACATATTATTCTATTTTACCTGCTGCCTGTGGGTTCCACTGACATAGGTTTTATTGATGTACTGTATGTCATTACTTGAGAAGTCAAAAAGGTCAAAGAAGTCTTAAAAAGTAAAATTGAGACTGTCCAAAAACGAAACCATCTGGTGACAATCCTTATAAAAAATAATCTAGTGCAGTCTTTCACAATGCCATGGCTCGACCCATTGTCCATCAATGGCAAATGACTTCCAGGAACAGCCAGGTTATAAGGGTAAAGTGGCCTACATGTTTCACATGGCTCTCTCTGTCTCTCTCTCTCTGTTTCTCTCAATTCAATTCAATTCAAGGGCTTTATTGGCATGGGAAACATGTGTTAACATTGCCAAAGCAAGTAAGGTAGATAATATATAAAGTGAATATATAAAGTGAAATAAACAATAGAAATGAAGAGTAAACATCACACATACAGAAGTTTCAAAACAATAAAGACATTACAAATGTCATATTATATATATATATATATATATATATATATATATATATATATATATATATATATATATATATATATATATATATATATATATATATATATATATATATACAGTGTTTTAACAATGTACAAATGGTAAAGGACACAAGATAAAATAAATAAGCATAGATATGGGTTGTATTTACAATGGTGCGTGTTCTTCACTGGTTGCCCTTTTCTCGTGGCAACAGGTCACAAATCTTGCTGCTCTGATGGCACACTGTGGAATTTCACCCAGTAGATATGGGAGTTTTTCAAAATTGGATTTGTTTTCAAATTCTTTGTGGATCTGTGTAATCTGAGGGAAATATGTCTCTCTAATATGGTCATACATTGGGCAGGAGGTTAGGAAGTGCAGCTCAGTTTCCACCTCATTTTGTGGGCAGTGAGCACATAGCCTGTCTTCTCTTGAGAGCCATGTCTGCCTAAGGCGGCCTTTCTCAATAGCAAGGCTATGCTCGCTGAGTCTGTACATAGTCAAAGCTTTCCTTAATTTTGCGTCAGTCACAGTGGTCAGGTATTCTGCCGCTGTGTACTCTCTGTGGAGGGCCAAATAGCATTCTAGTTTGCTCTGTTTTTTTGTTAATTCTTTCCAATGTGTCAAGTAATTATCTTTTTGTTTTCTCATGATTTGGTTGGGTCTAATTGTGCTGCTGTCCTGGGCTCTCTCTCTGTTTTCTCTCTCTGTCTCTCTCTGTTTCTCTCTCTCTGTTTCTCTCTCTCTCTCTCTCTCAACATACACACAAACAAAGGGTAAAGCCCCCCAAAATACTTGGTTGTGAATAATGTAATGATGATCCATGTTCTCTTCTTTGGAAGATGAAATGTGATAGAGGCATACCTCCAGTAGGCGGTGATAGTGCTTTGTTACTGGACTATTTTTACTTTTATGGGCTTTTGCCTCCCGATCTGACATTGGCTACTATGCAATTTTATGAACATGTGAGTTGTTTTGTGACAAAAAAAGTTGTCCGACTGTGTTATCATTGAGTTTAGCCTAGCCTATTGCCCAGGCTAGGAATCCGTCTTTGACCAAAATGTTCAGCTCCATTCACACTTTATAATATAACAGCAGAACAAAAACGTTGAAAATGGTAAAATAATGTTTTTCTCCTTGGACTTGTGGTTAGAGTGCCTTCCCTAAAGTCAATCCCTGGCCGTGTCACACCAAATACTGTACAAATGGGACCTGATGTGTCGCCTCCAAATTCGTCATCAAGCTCGAGACCCTGGGTCTCTACCCCGCCCTGTGCAACTGGGTACTGGACTTCCTGACGGGCCGCCCCCAGGTGGTGAGGGTAGGTAACAACATCTCCATCGCGCTGATCCTCAACACTGTGGCACCACAAGGGTGCGTTCTGAGCCCTCTCCTATACTTCCTGTTCACCCACGACTGCGTGGCCATGCACGCCTCCAACTCAATCATCAAGTTTACGGACGACACTACAGTGGAAGGCTCGATTACCAACAACGACGAGACATTGAGTGGCTGCTGCCAACACACTGACTCAACTCCAGCCACTTTAATAATGGGAATTGATGGAAATTGATGTAAAATATATCTCTACTTAATATAATGTTTATATCCCCTACATTACTCATCTCATATGTATATGTATATACTGTACTCTATATCATCTACTGCCTCTTTATGTAATACATGTATCAATAGCCACTTTAAACTATGCCATTTTGTTTACATACCCTACATTACTCATCTCATATGTATATACTGTACTCGATACCATCTACTGCATCTTGCATATGCCGTTCTGTACCATCACTCATTCATGTATCTTTATGTACATATTCTTTATCCCTTTACACTTGTGTGTATAAGGTAGTAGTTTTGGAATTGTTAGGTTAGATTACTCATTGGTTATTACTGCATTGTCGGAACTAGAAGCACAAGCATTTCGCTACACTCGCATTAACATCTGCTAACCCTGTGTATGTGACAAATAAATGTAATTTTTGATTTGATTCTTGGCACTCTGCATTAAGGATATAGATTGGGGGTTAAGGCCCTGCGATAGACTAGCACCCTGTCCATTCACCAAGCTGCCTCACGATACAGAAACGGGATTTGTAGGCTCCTGCCCTATGAGCCGTTCCGGCTCGCACACGGCTACTTACTTGCTGTAGTCAGTGACTATTTGCATATAAATCATATGCTCCTTTCTCGATTAGCTACACTGGTCTGCAACTAACTTCCACAACATATTTTTAGTTGTTTCACCATTGCGGAAGCAAGGCAAATCCCAGAACTATACGCCTACCCGTGGAATGAAAAGGTAGGTTATTTATCTATAATTAACGATTTAACCTACATATTTTATGCTATTGAATACATAGACCTATTTACCTTGAATATTAAACTGGATACATTATTGATGTTATCCACCCTATGTGTTGACAACTCTTTAACAGAGCAAGTTACAGTATTGGATTTCCGACTACGTCTTTCACTTCCATATTCAGTTTTGTATTTCGAGTCAATGTCACGCCGCTGAAGCTCCTCAGCCTACTCCTCCATTCGTTCGGAAATATATTATTGTTACTATTTACATGGTGGGAGATTGTGATTGACCAGTAATAGAGCAATGTATCCATTAGTCTCGTATCAACGCTAGAAGGAAATACCCGACCGTGGACCGGGTAGCAAGCCATGGCTACTGCGCAGGACTCCATCTACATGAAATCCGCTGACCTTATCAAAAAGGAGCCTCTGGACTACGGTGGATTCGGTACAGTGTATCTGTGCTATCACAAAACCCTCGGCCAGGTGGTTCTGAAGACCATCTACACCGGGCCACCGCGTAATGAGTGAGTATAATGGGCTATGGTAGAGAGGATGCCCCCTGTGTCTGTAAGTGTTGTGACTGTCATGCTCTACTGAGATTCATATTGTAGTCTAAACCAGGGATTCCTAAACCTTTTCACTCAGGGACTCCTTTCCAGCATTGGGAGTACCAGCGGGTAGTTCTAGGCTACACCTATCCTTTCCTGTGACAGAAAGGACGATAAAACCAGAGAAATTGGGTGTCTATAGACATGTTCCTGTGATGTCTATAGTGATAAAGTAGGCTACAGTAGGCGGCCCAGTTAATATGTAGGGATACATCTCCAAGTGAACATATTTCCCTAGCTCCTAGTCTTGACCAAGCCTTCCTCCCTCTCTCCCTCAGGGGCAGTAAGCAGTCCCTGCTAGAGGAGGGCAGCCTGATGAGCAGACTGAACCATGAACGGGTGGTCAAGCTGCTGGGGGTGATCCTGGAGGATGGGGACTACTCTCTGGTCATGGAGCTCCTCCCTAAAGGCAACCTGCTGGCCATGCTGGACCAGGTGAGAGGAGATCACAAAAACAATTAACTTAGTCTACAATGTCACTATATGAATGTGGTTAGGTCCTGGACTCACTGCCGAGATGGAAGGTTTTCAAACAGAACTCCATATCAGATTTTCTCTATGTAATATCAACAAGCTATTTTCTCTCTGGGCAAACAACTTGTATATATGCCTGTCTTTTCTCCAGGTACCTGTGCTGATATCCATCAAGGGCAGGATTATACTGGAGATTCTGGAGGGGATGGTGTACTTGATGAAGAACCGTGTCATACACAAAGATCTCAAACCAGAAAACATACTGGTGGACAAGGATTTTCACATCAAGGTACAGCACACACTGTATAATATGCTTTATTACTGTTTATATCATTGACTTTACGGTGTGTGTGTGAAGTCCCACAAGAATAGTAAACAAAGACAAATTTGACCAACTGGTCAAATGCTATTTCTAGGTGGTTACGGTTAGAATTACGTTTAGTGTTAGGTGAGCTAGGGTTAGGAGCTAGGGTTAGGGGTTAGGGAAAATAGGATTTTGGGACTGAATTGTGGGTCCCCCACAAGGTTAGTTATACAAGACTGTGTGTGTGTGTGTATCCATGTGCATCTGTGTATTGATGTCTCTGTGTTCGATGTATGTGTACGAAAATGGATGTGTGTGTAATCTGTGTATGCAATGCATGTACATGTATGAATATGCACGTCTGTATCTGTGCTCCAGATTGCAGACCTGGGCCTGGCCACCTGTCAGACGTGGAGCAGGCTGACTAAGGAGGAGTCTCGCAGGCAGAGCCGGCTGGCGCGTCCTGGGGCTGAGGGAGTGGGGGGCAGGGCAGCCGGTACTCTGTGCTACATGGCTCCTGAGCACCTGGACAGCATCCACACACGCTCCTCTGAGAAGTCTGACGTCTATAGCTTCGCTATTGTCGTATGGGTCATCCTCACTGGCAGTGAGCCATATGAAAGTGAGTGTTGCTCACTCACTCTACAGAGGACTGTTGCATTCAAATGAATCTGATGCGATTTCAGCCATATATATATACACTGAACAAAACTGTAAATGCAACACGCAACAATTTCGAAGATTTTACTGAATTACGGTTTGTGAAAGGAAATCAATCAATTTAAATTCATTTACTGGGCCGTAATCTATAGATTTCACATGACTGGGAATACAGATATGCATCTATTTATCAGAGATACCTTCAAAAAACTGGTAGGGCGTGTATAAGAACACCAGTCAGTATCTGGTGTGACTACCATTTGCCTCATGCAGCACGACACATCTCCTTCGCATAGAGTTGAAGAGAGTTGTCCCACTCCTCTTCAATGGCTGTGCGAAGTTGCTGAAGACTGGCGGGAACTGGAACACGCTGTCGTACACGTGATCCAGACCATCGCAAACATGCTCAATGGGTGACATGTCTGGTGGTGAGTATCCAGGCCATGGAAGAACTGTGACATTTTCAGCTTCCAGGAATTGTGTAGAGATCCTTGTGACATGGGGACGTGAATTATCATGCTGAAACATGAGGTGATGGCAGCAGATGAATGGCACGGCAATGGGCCTCAGGATCTTTTCACAGTATCTCTGTGCATTCAAATTGCCATCGATAAAATGCAATTATGTTCATTTTCCGTAGCTTATGCCTGCCCATGCCATAACCCCATTGCCACCATGGGGCACTCTGTTCACAATGTTGACATCAGAAAACCACTCACCCACACATCACCATACATGTGGTCAGCAGTTGTGAGGCCGGTTCTAAAACAACATTGGAGGTGGCTTATTGTGGAGAAATTAACATTTAATTATCTGGCAACAGCTCTGGTGGTCATTCATGCAGTCAGCATTGCAATTGCACACTTCCTCAACACTTGAGACATCTCTGGCGTTGTGTTGTGTGACAAAACTGCAAATTTTAGTTTGGCCGTTTATTCTCCCCAGCACAAGGTGCACCTGTGTAATGATCATGCTGTCTAATAAGCTTCTTGATATGCCACACCTGTCAGGTGGATGGATTATCTTGTCAAAGGAGCAATGCTCACTAACAGGGATAAAAAGACCATTTGTGCACACTTGAGAGAAATGAGCTTTTTGTGCGTATGGAACATTTCTGGAATCTTTTATTTCAGCTCATGAAACCAACACTTGACATGTTGAGTACATGTTTTTGTTCAGTGTAGTTTGTGAACTCAGATATATTTTATAGTAAGAGGTCCTTTGTTCTTTTTTTTATGAATGGATAAGATTTGAGATCAAATTTGAATGCACTGAATTAATATTGGATAAGTGGATTTCAGATGCTCGGAGTGAGGACCATATCTGCCGGTGTGTCCGTAAAGGTGATCGTCCTGATGAAGACCTCATCTCTGCTGATACTCCTGTAGAGATCACAGAGCTAATGAAGAGATGCTGGCATCAGGATCCACAACTACGACCAACATTCCAAGGTGCGTGTGCATGTGTGTAGTGAGATTGATGTACGGGAATTCCTAAACACAGTACAATGCATTACAGTATACACAATGCCAATCAATACAATGTTATTTGTATAGCACTTTGTCCCAGCACAAATCATGAAACCCAAACCTAACCCCATTGAATAGCAAGTTCAGGTCAACAGAAGCTTGGTATCTGAAAGGTCTGGCAATAGGTAACGATGCTTCGTGGGAGGCAGTTGTTGTGTTCAGAGGGTCAATGTTTCGAGCCGAGGTTGGGGCAAGGAGAGGGACGTAAGCAATACTGTTACACGTGTACAGACATGGCATTAAAAGGGGTGTATGTTTCTCTCACATACATACACACACAAACACACACGTGTATATACACACACATACAGTGCCTTGCGAAAGTATTCGGGCCCCCTTGAACTTTGCGACCTTTTGCCACATTTCAGGTTTCAAACATAAAGATATAAAACTGTATTTTTTTGTGAAGAATCAACAACAAGTGGGACACAATCATGAAGTGGAACGACATTTATTGGATATTTCAATTTTTTTAACAAATCAAAAACTGAAAAATTGGGCGTGCAAAATTATTCAGCCCCTTTACTTTCAGTGCAGCAAACTCTCTCCAGAAGTACAGTGAGGATCTCTGAATGATCCAATGTTGACCTAAATGACTAATGATGATAAATACAATCCACCTGTGTGTAATCAAGTCTCCGTATAAATGCACCTGCACTGTGATAGTCTCAGAGGTCCGTTAAAAGCGCAGAGAGCATCATGAAGAACAAGGAACACACCAGGCAGGTCCGAGATACTGTTGTGAAGAAGTTTAAAGCTGGATTTGGATACAAAAAGATTTCCCAAGCTTTAAACATCCCAAGGAGCACTGTGCAAGCGATAATATTGAAATGGAAGGAGTATCAGACCACTGCAAATCTACCAAGACCTGGCCGTCCCTCTAAACTTTCAGCTCATACAAGGAGAAGACTGATTAGAGATGCAGCCAAGAGGCCCATGATCACTCTGGATGAACTGCAGAGATCTACAGCTGAGGTGGGAGACTCTGTCCATAGGACAACAATCTGTCGTATATTGCACAAATCTGGCCTTTATGGAAGAGTGGCAAGAAGAAAGCCATTTCTTAAAGATATCCATAAAAAATGTTGTTTAAAGTTTGCCACAAGCCACCTGGGAGACACACTAAACATGTGGAAGAAGGTGCTCTGGTCAGATGAAACCAAAATTGAACTTTTTGGCAACAATGCAAAACGTTATGTTTGGCGTAAAAGCAACACAGCTCATCACCATGACCACACCATCCCCACTGTCAAACATGGTGGTGGCAGCATCATGGTTTGGGCCTGCATTTCTTCAGCAGGGACAGGGAAGATGGTTAAAATTGATGGGAAGATGGATGGAGCCAAATACAGGACCATTCTGGAAGAAAACCTGATGGAGTCTGCAAAAGACCTGAGACTGGGACGGAGATTTGTCTTCCAACAAGATAATGATCCAAAACATAAAGCAAAATCTACAATGGAATGGTTCAAAAATAAACATATCCAGGTGTTGGAATGGCCAAGTCAAAGTCCAGACCTGAATCCAATTGAGAATCTGTGGAAAGAACTGAAAACTGCTGTTCACAAATGCTCTCCATCCAACCTCACTGAGCTCGAGCTGTTTTGCAAGGAGGAATGGGAAAAAATTTCAGTCTCTCGATGTGCAAAACTGATAGAGACATACCCCAAGCGACTTACAGCTGTAATCGCAGCAAAAGGTGGCGCTACAAAGTATTAACTTAAGGGGGCTGAATACTTTCGCAAGGCACTGTACACACACACACACACACACACACACACACACACACACACACACACACACACACACACACACACACACACACACACACACACACATACACACACACATACATACATACATACATACATACATACATACATACATACATACATACAGTGGGGCAAAAAAGTATTTATTCAGCCACCAATTGTGCAAGTTCTCCCACTTAAAAAGATGAGAGAGGCCTGTAATTTTCATCATATGTACACTTCAACTATGACAGACAAAATGAGGGGGAAAAAAATCCAGAAAATCACATTGTAGGATTTTTTTATGAATTTATTTGCAAATTATGGTGGAAAATAAGTATTTGGTTAATAACAAAAGTTTATCTCAAAACTTTGTTATATAACCTTTGTTGGCAATGACAGAGGTCAAACGTTTTCTGTAAGTCTTCACAAGGTTTTCACACACTGTTGCTGGTATTTTGGCCCATTCCTCCATGCAGATCTCCTCTAGAGCAGTGATGTTTTGGGGCTGTTGCTGGGCAACAGGGACTTTCAACTCCCTCCAAAGATTTTCTATGGGGTTGAGATCTGCAGACTGGCTAGGCCACTCCAGGGCCTTGAAATGCTTCTTACGAAGCCACACCTTCGTTGCCCGGGCGGTGTGTTTGGGATCATTGTCATGCAGAAAGACCCAGCCACCTTTCATCTTCAATGCCCTTGCTAATGGTAGGCTTTGTTACTTTGGTCCCAGCTCTCTGCAGGTCATTCACTAGGTCCCCCCGTGTGGTTCTGGGATTTTTGCTCACCGTTCTTGTGATTGTTTTGACCCCACGGGGTGAGATCTTGCGTGGAGCCCCTGATCAAGGAAGATTATCAGTGGTCTTGTATGTCTTCCATTTCCTAATAATTGCTCCCACAGTTGATTTCTTCAAACCAAGCTGCTTACCTATTGCAGATTCAGTCTTCCCAGCCTGGTGCAGGTCTACAATTTTGTTTCTGGTGTCCGTTGACAGCTCTTTGGTCTTGGCCATAGTGGAGTTTGGAGTGTGACTGTTTGAGGTTGTGGACAGGTGTCTTTTATACTGATAACAAGTTCAAACAGCTGCCATTTATACAGGTAATGAGAGGAGGACAGAGGAGCCTGTTAAAGAAGAAGTTACAGGTCTGTGAAAGCCAGAAATCTTGCTTGTTTGTAGGTGACCAAATACGTATATTCCACCATAATTTGCAAATAAATTCATTAAAAAGTCCTACAATGTGATTTTCTGGATTTCTTTTCTCATTTTGTCTGTCATAGTTGAAGTCTACCTAAAATTACAGGACTCTCATCTTTTTAAGTGGGAGAACTTGCACAATTGGTGGCTGACTAAATACTTTTTTGCCCCCCCCCCCCCCCACACCACACACACACACACACACACACATACATACATACATACATACATACATACATACATACATACATACATACATACATACATACATACATACATACATACAGTTGAAGTTGGGAAGTTTACATACAGTTAGGTTTGAGTCATTAAAACACATTTTTCAACCACTCAACCACAAACAATTTTTCCAACAATTGTTTACAGACAGATTATTTAACTTATAATTCACTGTTTCACAATTCCAGTGGGTCAGAAGTTTACATACACTAAGTTGACTGTGCCTTTAAACAGCATGAACAATTCCAGAAAATGACGTCATGGCTTTAGAAGCTTCTGATAAGCTAATTGACATCATTTGAGTCAATTGGAGGTGTACCTGTGGATGTATTTCAAGGCCTACCTTCAAACTCAGTGCTTCTTTGCTTGACATTATGGGAAAATCAAAAGAAATCAGCCAAGACCTCAGGATAAAATTGTAGATCTCCACAAGTCTTGTTCATCCTTGGCAGCAATTTCCAAATGCCTGAAGGTGCAACGTTCATCTGTACAAACAATAGTACGCAAGTATGCAACACCATGGGACCACGTAGCCGTCATACCACTCAGGAAGGAGACGCGTTCTGCAAATCAATCCCAGAACAACAGCAAAGGACCTTGTGAAGGTGCTGGAGGAAACAGTTACAAAAGTATCTATATCCACAGTAAAACGAGTCCTATATCGACATAACCTGAAAGGCCGCTCAGCAAGGAAAAAGCCACTGCTCCAAAACCTCCATAAAAAAGCCAGACTATGGTTTGCAACTGCACATGGGGACAAAGATCATACTTTTTTTCAGAAATACCCTCGTCTGATGAAACAAGAATATTACTGTTTGGCCAAAATGACCATCGTTATGTTTGGAGGAAAAAGGGGGAGGCTTGCAATCCGAAGAACACCATCCCAACCATGAAGCACGGGGGTGTTAGCATCATGTTGTGGGAGTGCTTTTGCTGCAGGAGGGACTGGTGCGCTTCACAAAATAGATGGTATCATGAGGAGGGAAAATTACGTGGATATATGGAAGCAACATCTCAAGATATCAGTCATGAAGTTAATGCTTGGTCCAAATGGACAATGACCCCAAGCATACTTCCAAAGTTGTGGCAAAATGGCTTAAGTACAACAAAGTTAAGGTATTGGAGTGGCCATCAAAGCCCTAACCTCAATCCTATAGAAAATGTGTGGACAGAACTGAAAAAGCGTGTGTGAGCAAGGCGGCCTACAAACCTGACTCAGTTACACCAGCTCTGTCAGGAGGAATGGGACAAAATTCACCCAATTTATTGTGGGGAGCGTGTGGAAGGCTATCCAAAATGTTTGACCCTTTTCACGGGTGTCGTTGGAAGTAGACCAAAGTGCAGCGTCGTGAGCATACATTTCTCCTTTTATTTAAAATGTCGCCAACAAAACGAGAAACAAAAAAACAACCGTGAAGCTCACAGGGCTATAGTGCCACTAACAAAGATAACTACCCACACTGAAAGGAGAGAAAAAGGGCTACCTAATATGATTCCCAATCAGAAACAATGATAGACAGCTGCACCTGATTGAGAACCATACCCGGCCATCACATAGAAACACAAATCATAGAAATAAAGGACATATTATGCCCACACAAACCACACCCTGACCCGCTCCACCTCTGGCTCACCACGCTTTGGTGGCACCTCTGGTGTGAGGACCCTCGCCGCCGACCCCGGACTGGGGACCCTCGCTGTGGGCCCCGGACTGGAGGCCGTCGCCGTGGGCTCCGGACTGGAGGCCGTTGGTGGAGGCTTCGTGCCATGATTCCTTACTGGAGGTTTCTTGCCATGGATCATCACTGGAGGCTTCTTGCCATGGATCATCAGTGGAGGCTTCGTGCCATGGATCATCACTGGAGGCTTCGTGCCATGGATCATCACTGGAGGCTTCGTGCCATGGATCATCACTGGAGGCTTCGTGCCAGGGATCATCACTGGAGGCTGTCCCTGATATATAGAGAGAGAGACTCTCTACCCGGCACAGCATGAAGAGGACTGGCCACCCCTCACCTCAGCCTTGTTCCTCTAGGTTTCTTCCTAGGTTCCTGCCTTTCTAGGGAGTTTTCCCTAGCCACTGTGCTTCTGTAATGCTTGCTGTTTGGGGTTTTAGGCGGGGTTTCTGTATAAGCACTTTGTGACATCTACTGATGTAAAAAGGGCTTTATAAATAAATGTGATTGAATTTGCAGAGCACTTATAACTTGTACATTTCAACACATATTCAAAACTACTGCAATATGCAGCATATTGGTACATGCAGATATCTTCACAAGTCAACCTTGGACCTACGAATCAATTAGTACTGCAACAAGCATCAATTCAAGCGAGCCCATGGCATTCACAAGTCTAATGTTGCATCATGGTCTAATACTGTCATGAGAATTTTCAATCCCAATGAAAATAACTATCAATCAATAGCTTTGACCAATCCCAGAGGTTTGTAAGACCATGGGTATAATAATAATAATAATAATTAGGCAAAGACTCAACTTTATGCAAAAGATTAGTACAGTTTATTCAGAGAACGTTCTGAAGTCCATTATACAAAGACATCCATTTTATAGCTACTTCTACAAAGACAGTAGGTGTCCTACGCACATACATACACACAAACAGTTGGTGAGTTTTATCCTTCTCCATAGTTCTCACCACTGTGTATCACTACCCAGCCGACAGTTCCATTCCCCCGAGATTAGGGGAACCTTGAGAAGTACTCCCTATGCTACCATAAATTTCCCAGAGGCCTAGCCAGGTCGGTCCAAACACAGTTTAATTGTTCTCGTTTTTTTTTCTTCGGCACACACATACAAGTTCAAATCCTAAACTACGCCTTGCTCAGGCAGTCTGTGCCTTTCCACTATACAGATACATTGTTTAAACTAATTCTGACTAAAACTACACACATCATCAGATTATAATTTTATGATTCTAATACATTTCATACAATTATAAGGTTTCAGAGTGGAATTATTTTATAATTATCTTTTATCAGACTATTCTGTGGCTGTTGCTATGTTAGTCATATGACTGCTCTGATTTCACATGTTCTCTATACAGAGGGCTACAACACCTTCCTGCCCGTCTACAGGGAGAAGTTAGAGCCAGATGTAGAGAGGGACTCACTTCGTCTCAGAGTAAGTTGCTTGTGTGAACAAAGTGACAGCATTGTCATGAGTATTAATGGGTGTTTAATATTACCATAATATTACCAAATATATCATAGGGTCCATAACACTTTTTTAAACTGATCTGTTTCATTGGCATGCAGGACTTGTACGAGGGGCCAGAGGAGCTGGTGGAGAAGATGAAATCTTTATCCATGTCCCCTGAGAGCCTTAAAGCAGGTGAGCAGTCTGAGCACAACGTGAGGCAGGCTTCATGACCCTGGCCCTCTATAGCTCTCAGTCTTACAAGTCTACACCGCTCTCTGCATCTTTATACATGACGTACACCTCCAGACCACTATGTCTTACAACTCCACTCACTGCCTTGTTAACTTCTTGCGTCGAGCAATCCCGTATCCGGGAGCGTAATCATAGCCTCAAGCTCATTACCATAACGCAACGTTAACTATTCATGAAAATCGCAAATTAAATGAAAGAAATATATTCACTCACAAGCTTAGGCTTTTGTTAACAACACTGTCATCTCAGATTTTAAAATATGCTTTTCAACCATAGCTACACAAGCATTTGTGTAAGAGTATTGATAGCTAGCATAGCATTAAGCCGAGCATTCAGCAGGCAACATTTTCACAAAAACAAGAAAAGCATTCAAATAAAATCATTTACCTTTGAAGAACTTCGGATGTTTTCAATGAGGAGACTTTCAGTTAGATAGCAAATGTTCAGTTTTTCCAAAAATATTATTTGTGTAGGAGAAATCGCTCCGTTTTGTTCATCACGTTTGGCTAAGAAAAAACCCAGAAAATTCAGTCATTACAACGCCAAACTTTTTTCAAAATTAACTCCATAATATCGACAGAAACATGGCAAACAGTGTTTAGAATCAACCCTCAAGGTGTTTTTCACATATCTATTCGATGATAAATCATTCGTGGCAGTTGGGTTTCTCCTCGGAAGTAAATGGAAAAATACACGCAGCTGGAGATTCCGCAATAATTGCGACGGAGGACACCAACAGAGCACCTGGTAGATGTAGTGTAAAATTGGTCAATCTTCCAATGATATGCCTACAAATACGTCACAATGCTGCAGACACCTTGGGGAAACGACAGAAAGTGTAGGCTCATTCCTGGCGCATTCACAGCCATATAAGGAGACATTGGAACACAGCGCCTTCAAAATCTGGGGCATTTCCTGTTTGAAATTTCATCTTGGTTTTGCCTGTAGCATCAGTTCTGTGGCACTCACAGATAATATCTTTGCAGTTTTGGAAACGTCAGAGTGTTTTCTTTCCAAAGCTGTCAATTATATGCATAGTCGAGCATCTTTTCGTGACAAAATATCTTGTTTAAAACGGGAATATTTTTTTATCCAAAAATTAAAAGAGCGCCCCCTATATCGAAGAAATTAAACAGTGTCAGCGTGGTGTAGGCTTTGTCAAGTTTAATATATAATATACCTTGCCTGAGCCCACAGATCCAAAAGTTTGGACAAAGTGCACTGAATTATTAGACATGAAAGAAAAGGGATACAACAATTCAATGGGATTGGATGCACAAAGACTTACTTGAATTTACTTGAATTATTCCAGTATTTTATAGGTTCAGCAAATCACCTTATAGTTTGGGATATCTTTAAATGTACCTTCAGGGGTCATTCAATATTCATCAATAATAAAATGCAGTTTCTGGCTAAAGAAACAAGACTAATAAGGGAAATCCATGAACTAATAGTACAGGTAGATAGCAATAAAAACAATAGTACAGAGATACAAAATAAGTTAGAGGAAAATCAAAAAGAACTTGAGGAACTTATTCAAGAATGATCAAATGTAATATATTACAAAAATAAAGCAAACTGGATGGAATATGGAGAAAAATGCACAAAATTCTTCCCGAATCTCCAATACAGAAACGCTAACAAAAAGAATTGCAGAAACTCATTACTGATGACGGAGTCATCTATGATTCTCCGAATGGTATTTTAAAAGAGGAAGCTAATTATTTTAGGCAGATGTTCTCTTTTCCATCTCATCCTCTCCCACTGAATGAAGATTACGGTAAGGAATTCTTTCATAATAATATAAAAAATGGCAAATTAACAAAATGTACAGAAAGATCAGTGCGAAGGCCAAATTACAGAGGAATAACTTTTTGAGGCTATTAAATCGTTTCAGTCTGGAAAAACCCCAGGGCTTGATGGCATACCGGTAGAGGTATTTCAAGTATTTTTTGATATACTAAAAGCTCCAATTGTTAGATTGTTTTAACTACTCCTATAGAAATGGTAGTCTGTCAGGTACTCAGCAGGAAGGTCCGATTTCTCTATTATTAAGACAAGACCCAAATATAAAGACCCGGTCTATCTAAAAAACTGGAGGCCCCTTACACTTGCAAAAATACTAGCAAAATGCATAGCACTCAGACACATTTGTTACATGAATGATACATTGGAGATAATAAACTAGAACTACTAGATATAACAGAACATCATGAAACCTATAAGCAGCCAGGAATTATATTTATAGCAGATTTTGATAAAGTAAGACTGGATTTTATTTATAAATGCCTGGATGTTTTCAATTTCATTAATTCTCTTGTAAAATGGGTAAAAAATAATGTATAGCAACCCAGGTGTAAAATAGTAAATAACAGCTACTTCTCAGAGAGTTTTGAATTGTCAAGAGGAGTTAAACAAGGGTGTCCGCTGTCACCATATATATTCGTTATGGCCATCGAAATGTTACATTCAGATCCAATAACAACATTAGAGGATTAGAAATCCAAGGCTTAAAAACAAAGGTGTCCATGTATGCCGATGACTCAAGATAGATCCCTGCAATGTCTCATTAAAGATCTAGATAACTTTTCTGCACTCTCTGGACTACAACCTAATTATGATAAGTGTACAATATTACGTATTGGATCCTTAAAAATACAACTTTTACATTCCCTTGCAGCTTACTTATAAAATTTGCTGATGGTGAAGTAGACATACTCTTTATTCATATCACAAAAAATAGAAATAAATAAGCTCTCCACAATGAATTATAATAGAAAACTTGTAAAAATAGACAAGATCCTGCAACCATGGAGAGGTAAATACCTGTCTATTTATGGAAAAATTGCCCTGATTAACTCCTTAGTCATCTCAGTCTACTCACTTACTTATGGTGCTGCCTACTCCTGATGATTTGTTGAGCTTTTTTTTCGTGCTTTATCTGGGACGCTAAACCAGACAAAATAAAACGTACCTAACTATATAATGCATAGGAATTGGGTGGGTTGAGATTGTTAATTATAAAAGCACTAAACCTCTCTCTAAAAGCTTCATTAATTCAAAAGTTTTATTTAAACCCTAAATGGTTCTCAAGTAGATTAATAAGAAAAGCTCATCCATTGTTTAAAAATGGTCTTTTTGCCTTTGTGCAGATTGCCATGTCTCATTTTTATTTAATTGAAAATGATACTTTTTTCAAAGTATCTGTCTTTTTCAAACAAGCATTGCAGAGCTGGCTACAAGTTCAATTTCATCCCCCTGAAAAGATAGAACAAATATTATGGCTGAACTCAAATGTGCTGGGTGATAAAATATCTGTATTTATGGGAAAGATGATTGAAAAGGGTATTTTGTTCTTAAATTATATTGTAATGGTAGAGTTATGTCCTTCATGGAGTTATCAGAATTGTATTGGAAGGTCTGCTCATTCCAAGAGTACAACCAATTGAATACAGCATTGCCCCAAAAATGGAGGAGGTGGGTGGCAGCAGGAGGAGGTAGGGAACTGGTTTGTTTGCCCAATATAAAGGATCAAAACTGGCGGAGGAATAAAAATAGCATAAATAGGAAAGTATACCAGTTTCATTTGAGGACCAGGATGTTGACAACTGTGCCATACAGATTACAAAATATTTGGGAAGAGATTTTTGATGTTCCGATTCCATGGTACAGGGTGTATGAGTTGATATATAAAACAATGCAAGATTCAAGACTTCGTGCTTTTCAGCTAAAATTATTTACAGAATTCTTTCCACCAATTTTTTAAATTTATATTTGGTGTGTAAAATCATCGAAGCGCTGCAGATTTTGTTGTGAAGATACAGAATCAATAGACCATTTATTTTGGTATTGCCCTCAGGTAGCCTGTTTCTGGTCTCAGGTTCAGGAATGGCTGAAAATGCATAGCATTGATCTAAAATAGACCCTAGAAATAGTACTGTTAGGAGATCTGGAGAGACCGGGTCAGTCAATTACTAATATACTAATACTCTTAGTAAAGGTATTTATCTTCAACTCGCAATCTGTAGATTCTATTCGATTAGATAGATTGAAATTGTACGTTAAACATATGTGAAAGATATTTGTTGTGTAGAAACACAAAGTGGGTGGCCAGCAGAGATAGATGGGATGGGCTGAGGGAAGCTGAGGGTTGGTATGTGATATTGGAGACAAGTGGGAGTGGAGTTGCTGTGTGTGAGAGAGAATGTTGGTCAAAAGATAAAGGGGGAAAAAAGTCTAAATAAACATAATAAAACTAGATTTGAATGACATTAAGTGGTAGTGTTTTATACAACTAATCTCAAATGGTTGAGGGACAGCTGTTGGGGAAGGAACTGTGGGGGGATCTTGGAGGGTTCGGGTTTCACAAGATTGCGATCATGAAAAAAGAAATGAAGACATTTTATATCACTATCATGCACACGCACCCTCACACATGAGGATGGCTCTGTTGCATGTTTGATACATGTTTGATAGTGTCTTGATGCTGTAGTGTTTGTCCTTCATGTTATAATACTTTAATGTTACCACATCCTTGTGTTTTTTGTAATAAATAATAAAACAAAATTTAAAAGACCTTAACTTGAGATCTTTGCCGTTTCTAGATTTTCCATTCAAATCTCTCACTCTCATCAATAATCAAACCATTAATACGACAAGTTGGATCTTTATACAACAACACATGGATCTTAATTTAGAATTCAGCTATTCAAAATTAACCCTCCACCACTTCTCCCTATAGACCGGCTGGCTCCCTTACTGAGCTCAGACAGTGCTAGGGCTGTTCGTATAGAGGCTGGTCCAGTGGAGGCCTGCATCGAGGACCTGAACCTCTTCCTCCCCTGTGAGCACTCCCTTATCCAGCCAGATGTCCGTGCCCTCAGCCCCACCTCGGGCATGGAGCTCAAAATGGTCAATGAACTCTCAGCCCTGGAAGTCAAACTAGCCCAGCAGTTGGAATATCACAAATACACCAGATGGACCAGATGGACCAGCTTGACTACAGCCCCTACCATAATCCTCACCCTTCCACCCCACAGCGCCTCAGCTCACAGGACCCCACCGCCAACAGAGGGCTCCCCGAAACCCAGGACGTCCAGCCCAGCAGCGTGGAGAACCCCCACCGCCGTCTTTCTAGCCTAGGAGTGTACAAGGCCGCGGACCCCTCAGGGGCCACCACACCCAGGTGCCAGCTTTCCAGCCACATGCCTGAGTCCTCCAGCAGCCCCTCTCTAAGCCAGGGCAAGTACTCCCCCCAGCAGCAGTATCCCTACGCCCAGTACCTCCGCCTCCAGTCCTGGCCAGCCTACCCAGTGCCAGAGTCAGCTGCCCCAGACCTCACTGCAGTGCTGCGCCTGAACTCGTGTGCCATGGTTAGACCTCCACAGGACCCAGGTAGGGGTGAAGCACAGAGATTACAGTGCTTGATACCACTATTACCATTACTAAAGCTGATGCAGATTCCACAATCAGCGTGATAGCGATCTACTACTTCAATTAGAAAAGCATTTATGAGAAACAGTGTGTGTGTGTGTTGGTTTCAGGAGGCCTGTTCATCCAGAATGCCAGAGGGATCCAGATAGGGAGCAACAACATACTCAGCATCAGGGACCACAAGTCTTACAGAAGGTCAGCCAGCTCTCTCTCCAATGGGGCAAACTCACACTCTCTACTCAAAGAGACCCTGCAGATGAACGGTAAGAATAGAAACCGGCAAAGAGGAGCCTACTTCCTGAAAATAGACATCTTCCTATCTTTCTATGTCATGTTTTCTACTTTTAGTCCCATATTTTGTATTTAGCCACAATATAAGGGTTCTTACATTGTTTGTTTACTGGAATGAATGGAACGGTGTCAAACACGTTGTTTCCATGTGTTTGATACCATACCAGCCATTTCAATGAGCCTGCCCTCCTATATCTCTTCCTAACAGCCTCCTCTGTTGGAGTTATAGTTGGGGTGGATAGTTCAACTAAGGCCATGGGGCATTTATAACTGGTATTATTTAACAGTAAATTGCTATGTATCATTAATTGACATTACATTTTCAAAAACCCTTATATCACAGACAAGGGTCTTTAACTTCCATTTTACACAATATGTTCTGTTGTGTCCTGTCCCGTGTTCAGATGACCAGGCAGTGACTGAAGAGCACCTTGATCTCCTGAGAGAAAACATCGGGAAGGAATGGAAGCGCTGTGCCCGTCGTCTGGGCCTGAGCGAGGTGGAGGTGGACACCATCGACCAGGACTACCATCGTGACGGGCTGCCTGAGAAGGTGCACCAGATGCTGGAGCGCTGGAGGATGAAGGAGGGCTATGTGGGCTGCACAGTGGGCCAGCTCTGCAGAGCACTGGAGAACTGTGTCAAAGTAGACCTGGTAAAGAAGCTTCTTCATGCCTGCAGGACCAATACTTTTCCATAGGTACAGTAGACGATCTATTCCAGTACCCCCTACCCCTAACCCAGAGGGAGACTTTCTACTCCAGCACCCACCCATGAGTGTACAGGTTATACGGAACCCAAACCGGCTGCACACGTGTGCCATCATGCATACATTTATTTTGTCCCCACACATCAAATGTGATTGCGACACGCAGGTTAAAATATCAAAAACTCTGAACCAATTACATTAATTTGGGGACAAGTCGAAAAGCTTTAAACATTTATGGCAATTTAGCTAGCTAGCTTACACTTGCTGTTGCTAGCTAATTTGTCCTGGGATATAAACATTGAGTTGTTATTTTACCTGAAATCCACAAGGTCCTCTACTTCGACAATTAATCTACAAATAAAAACGGTGAACCGAATCATTTCTAGTCATCTCTCCTGTCACGCCCTGACCTTAGAGATCCTTTTTATGTCTCTATTTTGGTTGGTCAGGGCATGAGTTGGGGTGGGCATTCTGTTTTGTGTTTCTATGATTTTCTATTTATATATTTTGGCCGGGTATGGTTCTCAATCAGGGACAGCTGTCTATCGTTGTCTCTGATTGGGAACCATACTTTAGGTACCCTTTTTCCCACCTGTGTTTGTGGGAAGTTGTCTTTGTTTGTTGGCACTATTGCCTTTAGCTTCACATTTTGGTTATGGTTTATTGTTGGTTATGGTTTATTGTTTTTTGTCGGCGTCATTCTTAAATAAAGTAAAATGTACATTCACCATGCTGCACCTTGGTCCTCATCCTTCAACAGCCGTGACATCTCCTCCTTCTAGGCTTTTTCTTCTCTTGATATTGCGATTAGCAAGTTTCATAAATTAGGTTCATTACAGCCACTGACCTCGTTTGTCTTTCAGTAACCCACGTAGGTATAACTAAATGAGGAGATGGCACGTGGGTACCTGCTTCTATAAACCATTGAGGAGATGGGAGAGGCAGGATTTGCAGCCAATCTGCGTCACAAATAGAACTGACTTCTATTTTAGCCCTTGGCAACGCAGACGCTCATTGGCGCACACAAGCAGTGTGGGTGCAATAATTGAATAATATAGATTTCTAAAATGTATTTTTTTAACGCATTCGCAACGAGAGCTGGGTTTTAGGCTGGGTTTCTGTACAGCACTTTGAGATATCCGCTGATGTAAGAAGTAGAGGTCGACCGATTATTATTTTTCAACGCCGATACCAAAAAAAGCCGATACCCATTAATGGGCCGATTTAATTTTTTATTTTTATTTATTTGTAATAATGACAATTACAACAATACTGAATGAACACTTAACTTAATATAATACATCAATAAAATCAAGTTAGCCTCAAATAATTAAACATGTTCAACTTGGTTTAAATAATGCAAAAACAAAGTGTTGGAGAAGAAAGTAAAAGTGCAATATGTGCCATGTAAGAAAGCTAACGTTTAAGCTCCTTGCTCAGAACATGAGAATATATGAAAGCTGGTGGTTCCTTTTAACACGAGTCTTCAATATTCCCAGGTAAGAAGTTTTAGGTTGTAGTTATTATAGGACTATTTATCTCTATACCATTTGTATTTCATTAACCTTAGACTATTGGGTGTTCTTATAGGCACTTTAGTATTGCCAGTGAAACAGTATAGCTTCCGTCCCTCCCCTCGCTCCTACCTGGGCTCGAACCAGGAACACTACGACAACAGCCACCCTCGAAGCAGCGTTACCCATGCAGAGCAAGGGGAATAACTACTCCAAGTCTCAGAGCGAGTGACGTTTGAAACGCTATTAGCAAGCACCCCGCTAACTAGCTAGCCATTTCACATCGGTTACACCAGCCTAATCTTGGGAGTTGGTAGGCTTGAAGTCATAAACAGCTGCTGGCAAACGCACAAAAGTGCTGTTTGAATGAATGCTTACGAGCCTGCTGCTGCCTACCATCACTCAGTCAGACTGCTCTATCAAATGATAGACTTCGTTATAACATGATAACACACAGAAATACGAGCCTTAGATCATTATTATGGTCGAATCCGGAAACCATCGTCTCGAAAACAAGACATTTATTCTTTCAGTGAAATACGGAACCGTTCCTTATTTTATCTTACGGGTGGCATCCATAAGTCAAAATATTCCTGTTACATTGCACAACCTTGTTATGTCATAATTACGTAAAATTCTGGCAAATTAGGTGGCCCAAACTGTTGCATATACACCGACTCTGCATGCAATGAACGCAAGAGAAGTGACACAATTTCACCTGGTTAATATAGCCTGCTAACCTATATACTTCTGTGTATTGATTTTAAGAAAAGCATTTATGGTTTGGTACACATTGGAGCAACGATATGCACCGCATTGATTATATGCAGATTATATGCAGATAAACTAGTAATATCATCAACCATGTGTAGTTAACTAGTGATTATGATTGATTGATTGTTTTTTATAAGATAAGTTTAATGCTAGGTAGCAACTTACCTTGGCTTACTGCATTCGCGTAACAGGCAGGCTCCTCGTGAGGCAGGGGGTTAGAGCGTTGGACTAGTTATCTGTAAGATTGCAAGATTGAATCCCTTGAGCTGACAAGGTGAAAATCTGTCGTTCTGCCCCTGAACGAGGCAGTTAACCCACCGTTCCTAGGCCGTCATTGAAAATAAGAATGTGTTCTTAACTGACATGCCTAGTTAAATAAAGATGAAAAAAATAATAATTGCCAAATCAGTGTCCAAAAAAACAGATTTCCGATTGTTATGAAAACTTGAAATCGACCCTAATTAATCGGCCATTGCGATTAATCGGTCAACCTCTAGTAAGAAGGGCTATATAAATACATTTGATTTCAGTTGTCATTCTTAGCCCGAACCCGACAGGACCAGACCTCAAATTCTGTGAATTGATTTGGGCCGGGTGGGTTCCCGTGCTGTATTAACAAAAACTGTACTTTGCGTGTCTGTGCACCTTTTAGCTCTTTCTCAGCACCAGCAGAGCCTGGATTCCAATATTGGCTGCGCCAGATATATTTGTGGCCATGATGAAACTTTTTTTCTGATGATTGAAATGTTTCTAAATTGCAATAAAAATAAGCTGGAGTGTACTCAGGAGAATGATAATCCACAATACCACGACAGGCAGCACATCTCAGTATCAGGAGAAGCCCATATTCCAATGGCAACTTTTAATGCCTATACATTCTAACAAAATACACCCTTTGACTGCCCTGCTAATGTGCCTTGCAGGACCTTGTAAACTATCAAAAGTAGGCCAAATGTTTTCCTAATCAAACATGCATTCAAAACACGGTGCTTTTGAATGATTATTCAAATGGATGTTTGATAGAAAATCTAGTTATTTATTTATTGTTTAATTATTCAAGGCTCCCTTTGTTATTTCATTTTTTTTAATGCTTGATTGTATGTAAAGGCATGAATGACTTGTATGCTGTAGAATGACTTGAATGAATGATTGAAGTAGTCTGTTACGTTAAGACATAAAACAGGACACACTCTCACGGCTCGATGGTGGATAGATCATCCTATAAGGCTTAGGCTACTACGTGAGGCAAGAGCAAAATAATAGTCTACATTGATTCATCCCTGTAAAACTCTGAGTGGTGATTTTGGGCCCTTACCGGGCCTGGTGAAAATGAATAATCAGAAAATAGAAAGTGACAGGCATTTTTCTTTTTGGAAATCGAACTCAAATCTTACTGCTGGCAATGTCATAAGAATCTTCTCCCCACCGCCCCCCATAAAAGGCCATAAATCATGGTCAAGTCACCAAAAATACAAACATTTAGTTTGCATCGAAAGGGTACACCCTGATGGTCATTGTAAAGCAATGCCTTTCCTTCTCCATCCACATGACCTTCTATACATCCTCCACGCGCACCGTTTAGCTAGCTCATTGTTTACAATAGGAAAAGTGAATGGGACAAGCAGTTTGAAGGTTCTTCACCTGTCTGGGTCTTATAGATATATAAAAAACTAACTTCAAAGCATGATTGCTCAGGTAATTTTAAGATGTCAGGCTTGAAAATCCATTCAGCCATTTTGGCACAGCGACTCACTACCCAAACCAGACACAACTGGTTTTAAGTGGCAAAGAGACATATGATCTACTGCACAAACTGAGAATCAGACAGAGGATACAGTGGGGCAAAAAAGTATTTAGTCAGCCAACAATTGTGCAAGTTCTCCCACTTAAAAAGATGAGAGGCCTGTAATTTTCATCATAGGTACACTTCAACTATGACAGACAAAATTAGGAAAAAATACTTTTTTGCCCCACTGTATATGGTATGGCAAATTGCCTAAACACTGCGTTCCAATGGGAATTAGTTCATGTTTAGAGCACCACCATTAGGTAAAAGTTTGAACAACATTTTTCTTAATGTTTTTAGAATTCCTTTTGGAACAGTAATTGGTTGAATAAAAAACATCAGCTGGCCCAGAGAAAATTATTTTATGTAGACGGCGAATAAACTATAAGCTATAACAATAGAGTTGCACACTATATATAAACTCCCAGTAATTTATTGGGTGATTTCTTTTTATAGCTTATCGAACAGTAATTGGTGACATATTTATCTCAAAACTAGACGTTCAAATCTCTTATTCCTCAAAATGTGGGACCCTCCGAAAAGAAAAAGTACATTAAAGTTTTTGGGGGTCTGCTGTATCTTAGGTTCTGTAGTAGTCACATTGTTTATGATACCTGTATGTGAATCCCACAGTTCTTACCTTTCTAACAGCACTATATGTGTTTGTAGGACTTATAATTTTGAAACCGAAATGTACTTTGAGAGTAGTATACAATAGTGTGTGTCATTTAGAAAATGCTACTAGAGGGGGTCAGAGTTTAACAGTTGATAGGCTACACTTGATTTAGACTACATTATTGCATGCTAAATGTTTCTGATCAGTGATAGATGACCAAACAAATAAATGAGCTACCACCTTCTCTTGCCCAGCCAGAGATCAATTAACCAAACATACAGACAGAGATTCAGTGATATAAAATCACATTGATTAATTATCAGTCACAGGCTTTTGGTAGGGAGTAGGACACTGTTCATACTGTAATTTTTGGTATGTTACTTTTACCATAATTATTTTTGAATACCCAGTTCTTTTTGAGTTAGCATTAAATATTGTACTCTCCCCTTTATTTTAGATTTGGACAAATAAACATTTTTTGTAAAAATATGAATGTCTAATATCTGTTTCATGCTACATAGCCCTGTACAGCTTAAATAAATATCTTCTGTGAATCCATAAAGGCAGAAAAATTTTGAGGCTTGATCGAAAAGATCCATATTTAATATTTGGTCCTTTATCCAGTGTATGGACACTGGCAATGGTGGGCTGTGGAAGCAGAGTGCTTGTGGCGAATGATCTTGTTCCGTCTGCAGTGTACGAAGATTTGCTGATACTGCACGTCTCCTGGAAAGACATGGTTGTGGTTTTAACATTTGACACTTTTGTGGAAGGGACGTAGGGAAACACGCCTTTGTTGGTATCAGTGTTAACCAATTGGGACCTACAGTAAGTGTTTAGAGACAGACTAGTGTATTGTTTAGGGACAATGAGGGACTTTAGGTGCTGCTTTTGAATGGAAAGATCAGTCAACATCTGGGGGGGCTGCAGACGTTGCCTTAGAAGGGCAGTTTTTACACATTATGTATTGTTGTGTATGGGAGATTGGGGAGAAATTGCACCATTCAATCCTTCTCATATACAACTTTACATTTACTGTCTCTAAGCGCAACCCCCTTCCTCATCTCAAAAACCTATTTGTAATCCTCCCCCAGCCCAATGACTTTGACAGATCATTCTTGTCAATTTTTGTAGACGTGTCTTTGCATTGTGTTTTGAGAATCTGCAGAGAGAAGAATGAAATGGTTGTGTCATTACTATTGTCTTGATTTAATACCTTTCATCGTCCCTTGCTTGGTTTTGTCCCACAATCTTGTTGCACTCCATAAGTGCAAGGTGTGTCCCCTCCCTCATGCCGACGCTTTGGGCTATTTTTCAGCAGGGCCTGTGGAAGGAATCCAAGTAACCGGAGTTTTACAAAGAGAAAAAGGTAAGGAGAGAACAGGGGTAGTACACTAAATTGATCACTTGGACTGGAAGGTACTCTGTGGTCCTCAGGCTAACCACCTGTAACCCCATAACACAAACAATACCCAATTCATGTTTATGCCATGTTTACTATAAATGGAGCTATTTTAGCTGTCAGCTTGTAAATATTTTTGCCACCTTCCTTCACCTTGTGCAGAGCTTGGGGTTGGAATCACATTATGTACCACCTACAACAACAATAATACACAATTTAACCACCCCACCAGTTGTATTGATCTCTATTAGACTGGCGTGCTTACCATACCTAACATAGACATTGCAATATTGTCAACATGCTGTTAGCATCACTAAATTGGCAGGATTGCTAGCCAGCTGAGAACCAACCATAAACAATTTATACACATTACATTATCATTACTACCAACACACCGACAGTGAGTTAGTTATATCGACAATTCTATTTGGCTACCAGATTGAGTTAGTCTTATTTGCTAACGTTTGCTATCTTACGTTAGCCAACATTAGTCAGAGATAGAACGAACAGACAAATATGTTTACTCTGCTGAAGGTAGCTACAAGTCTAGCAGTGACTAATTGCCTATTTGACAGATTAAAGGTCCTACCAATGAGCCACTGTTATTAAATCCTCTGTCTCTAGGCTAGTTTAAATGAATCGTTGTAGTGTGTTTGTAATACAGATCAGGAGACATGCATTGCAGTGGCCTCATGGGTGGAATGTTATTCATATATTTCATAACTAATAAAACATTAACACTGAAATGCCAGTGTTATGTCAAACAGTTTTGTTTTATTTGAGTCTGTGATAAAGTATATACAAGTGTAATATCGGGATGCAAATTCAAAATGGAATACATTTCAACTATATTTGACATGGTAAAAGACGTTATTTTCTGTAAGCCCATAACCATGTGTGTGAGGTGTATACTTTTGTTTCAAATGTTTCAAAGTAGATTTAAGATGACCAAGAAACACTGTGACCCTTATTTAGCCCACTGCACTAAAAGGTTCATGTCTGCTATTGGACATGCGTGTCAGTGAAGTGTTCATTATGGTGCCTATGTGTTTTTACTCCTATTTGTGTGAGAGGTATCTCAAAAAGAGCTGCTGGTGGCACTTTTCACTGTCTTGTTAAATAAAGTCTGTTCCAGGAAGGTGTGTTTTGTCATAATTATGCTCACATCTAGTGGTTTGCAGTCCATGACTCACTAAACACCCCTCAGTCCTTGTAGTGAAGAAAACATTTACTTTACTGGAAATTACTGGATCTCCCATTCTACATTACATGGGAACACAATTGTTTTTCCTGTCCCGGACAAACTCCTGGCCCCGCCCCTAATGATGAACTAGTGTGCCCAGACAGCAATAACAGAACAGGACTTGGGTAGAGCCTAGATTAACTAGTTTGCCTAGGCAGCAAAAACAGAAAATTGGGTAGAGCCCAGATGCATGAGATTAGAAGACCATAGAGCAGCTGTGTTCAAGAAGCTTTTCCTTGGGGGTCGGACTCAACCAATCCCAGATCTATCCAACCCCAGTGGAACTCTAACCACCACATGGTTGCTGCTGTGAAACACTTTTAATTTAATGTTTTAAGAAAGATTAGGGATAAGTAAGCAATAAGATCAACACATTGTTTAAAGACATTGATTTATGTTTCGTGGCAACCTTCCCATATTGTAATACTAATATTCTAATCAAGTCTGGAGCCTGTTGCTTTCATGAATTCCCTATGCAAACAGGAGAAAATTAATCTCTGCATGAATGACTGATGACTAGATCAGCTAATGCTAACGTGGATTAGCGTCGGTTCTCCACCCAATAATTACATCCATCAATTTTAAGGTTGTTTAAATCAACATTGTTTCAGTTGCACCCAAATGATTCACTCTAAGTACAACTGTTTACTTTAACCAAGACTACAAAACAATATTTTTTATCTTTGCATCATTATATTCTCAAATAGGAAGTTAGTAATTAAATGAATGATTAAAACACCAGAGTTCAATAGTTACCCAGAGAGAGAAGGTGCATGGCAAGTTGGTTAAGTTGTGGAAAACGGGAGGAAGGTTCAATTGTTTTGTAACAGGATTGGAGGGAATCGACATCTTATAGATATTTTGGGGGGGGGGCTGTGTGATGGAAGACATCCCATGCAGATGACTGTCATGCATATTTAACAACCAGTTCACACACACACAGAGTCAATACCAGAAAACACATCCGTTTCTGCTTGTTTTTTTACCTCCCCACTCTCTTGTTGACTTTGAATTGGACTATTTGTTTAATTGACTTGCTCACGCTCTCCCCTCTGTGTTGCACTTTTATACAGTTGTTGAATGAGTTGTTTTATTGTTGAGTGAGTAGCGAATTCACTCATCTATTGTCATCTCTTAACGTATCAGTATGTACATCTGTTTGATTCTCTCATCTCCTTTATACATCCAGACAACAATGTCGTTTCATGTTGAGTAAAGCCACACTGTACTAAACCAACCTGTTATCTACATTAGTAATCCAGCATCCATGTACCTGCATTAGCAACGTGTAAACAAAGGTTTAAATTGGGGTGTAGAGGAAGTTGGTCTGATGTGAAAGTTGGTTGGGCTTTCCATCGTCATGTGTCCAACCAATTATTACCGCACACAGAAAACAGTATTGTACCGGTTCTTGCCAATCCATCAGGGCCTTCACTTCTGTTCCACTGTAATCTCCTCCAGCCCCCATGAATCCCTGAGGGACAACCCAGGTTTTTAATAAGTAGTATGTTTTAACAAAGAGTCAATGTCTATCTTGACAGATAAATAAATTCCATAATTTAAAATGTTTATATATCAACTGCAAAATATAGACCAGAGATGTAAAAAAACTATAAAACCAGAATGAATATTTAACATTTTAGGGCCAGGCCACTTTAGCGTGTTCCGGCACCATCTCAAAGTTGATCCGAAGGTTGTCGATTTCTGAGGTCCTTTTGCTGTGCTTGGTGGCTCGCAGGGACTTCTTATGACACGCTTCCTGCTTTTTCTGCTTCCGCATCTGTTTTTGCGTCATCGACTGCAGCTGGGGCTCTGTTGAGAGCTGATCCTGAGGTGCGTAAACTTTGGCTGAGGAGCTGGGGATGTTGGTACCGCCATGGCAACCTCTTGGGTAGTGTCTGAAGCACTCGAAGGCATCGCTGCACTCGCAGGCGCTAGTGCAACCTCTGGACCCGCCCAGGGCTTGGCGGGCAGACGAGGTGGGGGAACAGGACTGGCCGTGGCCCGGACGTCTACAGAACGATTGGAGGCTGACCCGGACCACCAAGTGGGAGTGGCACTTCCCCACAGTGCCCTGGGAGCAGGAGCACAGGCAGCCCTTCAGAAAGGCCGTGCAAAGGCTCACCAGGTCTCGGTACATCACCCTGCGGAAGTTAGGCCTGAGCAGCAGGTAGATAATGGGGTTGTAGATGGTGGAGGACTTAGCAAACATGGCAGGCACGGCGAACGCCAAAGGTGGGATGTTATCCATGTGTCCGAACGCTGCCCACATCGACACCACGGCATAAGGGCTCCACGCTGCGAAGAAACCGATACAGACAGCGACACTCAGCTGGAGAAGAAAACATTTTAAAGAAAAGGGGGGGGGGGGAAGGAAAGAGAGCACAAATGTAAACAGTTCAACAAGGTCTATTGGCAGATTGCACTCCATACCCAACTGGCTGACTCCCAAGGATTAAATGATTGAAACAGGCCATTGAGATTCTTTTAACGTCAAGGTTTAAAGCAAGGGACATCAGAGCCTACCTGACTGCCATTGATTGGATGGAGAGAGTAAAAAAATATATAGGTGAAGCATTGTTGTATGGATCACGGCATGGCCGGGGGTTGCTGAGGAGTATTTTTCACCCCTAATAAAAGCAGAGTTCACAGATTTAAAAAAAAAGAAAATGTAAAAGCTTTGAGGGTGAGCAGTCAATAAGTTTTGCGTTCAGTCAGTGTGTTACTCTGGCTCAATTTATTTTGACTCTACATTTCCATATACGTAGGAGATTCATTTTTTGTTTCGGCTCATTCCAAGGGGAGGAGAGTTATAGAAGCATATGTGAGTTTTTCAAAACTTGTGAATTTTAGACAACTATAAAAATAAATAAATGTAAAAAAAACATTTTTAAAATAAGATTTAACCCATACACACACAGTGCATTCAGCAAGTATTCAGACCTTGACCTTTTTCACATTTTGTAATAGCCTTATTCTAAAATTGATCAAATATCCCCCCCATCATCATCTACACACATTACCCAATAATGACAAAGCAAAAGCAGGTTTCTCAAATGTATAAAAAGCGGAAATACCTTATTTACATAAGTATTCAGACCCTTTGCTATGGGACTCCAAATTGAGCTCAGGTGCATCCTGTTTCAATTTATCATCCTTGAGATGTTTCTACAACTTGATTGGAGTCCACCTGTGGTAAATTCAATTGATTGGACATGATTTGGAAAAGGCACACACAGTTGACAGTTCATATCAGAGCAAAAACCAAGCCATGAGGTCGAAGGAATTGTCCATAGAGCTCTGAGACAGGATTGTGTCGAGGCAGAGATCTGGGGAAGGGTACCAAAAAATGTCTGCATAATTTAAGGTCCCCAAGAACACAGTGGCCTCCATCACTCTTAAATGGAAGTTTGCAACCACCAAAACTCACCCTAGAGCTGTCTGCCTGGCCAATCATGGGAGAGGTACCTTGGTCAGGGAGGTGACCAAGAACCCGATGGTCAATCTGACAGAGCTTCAGCGGTCCTCTTTGGAGATGGGAGAACCTTCCAGAAGGACAACCAACTCTGCAACACTCAACCAATCAGGCCTTTATGGTAGAGTGGCCAGACGGTAGCCACTCCTCAGAAAAAGGCACATGACACCCACTTGGAGTTTGCCAAAAGGCACCTAATGGACTCTCAGACCATGAGAAACAAGATTCTCTGGTCTGATGAAACCAAGAATGAACTCTTTGGCCTGAATGTGAAGCGTCACGTCTGGAGGAAACCAGGCACCATCCCTACGGTGAAGCATGGTGGTAGCAGCATAATCTTCAACAGCTGCAGGGACTAATCACAGCTCGTCAGGATCGAGGTAAAGATGAATGGAGCAAAGTACAAAAAGATCCTTGATGAAAACCTGCTCCAGGGCGCTCAGGACCTCAGACTGGTGTGAAGTTTCAACTTCCAACAGGACAAGGACCCTAAGGACACATCCAAGATAACGCCGGAGTTGCTTTGGGAAAAGTCTCTGAATGTCCTTGAGTAGCCCAGCCAGAGCCCCTTGAACAATGTCGAACATCTCTGTAGAGACCTGAAAATAGCTGTGCAGCAACGCTCCCCATCCAACCTGACAGAGCTTGATAGGATCTGAAGAGAAGAGTGGGAGAAACTCCCAAATACAGGTGTGCCAAACTTGTAGCATCATACCCAATAAGACTCGAGGCTGTAATCACTGCCAAAGGTGCTTCAACAAAGTACTGAGTAAAGCGTCTGAATATTTATGTAAGTGATATTTCAGTTCTTTATTTTTAATACATTTGCAAAAATGTCAACCTGTTTTTGCTTAATCATTATGGGGTATTGTGTGTAGATTTTTTTTTTTACTCAATTTAATCAATTTTAGAATAAGGCTGTAACATAACAAAATGTGGAGGAAGTCAAGGGGACTGATCACTTTCTCGTAAAAGCATGTCTGACATTCATTGGGATGCACAATTGTGGATTGATTTAAACCAGTAGGAGAATCTTAAAAGTAATTATAAAACTCACAAGCAGCCAGTGCAGAGACCTTAAATCAGTATAATGTGTGCTCTCCATCTAGTCTTGGTCAGTACCCATGCTGCAGAATTCTGCATGCTTTGCAGTGTACCAATAGCTTTCTTGGATAGACCAGACACGGCCTGACTCTCCCTGTGCTTTGGCTCCAACAATAAGTACCTCAGTCTTGTCTTGATTTAGCTGGAGAAGCTTCCAGTATTTAAATCACATATACAGTCTAATTTTTCCATGGAGCTAAAATCCTCTGAAACAGAAATGCAACATTGTGTATTGTCTGCGTAGCAGTGAAAATGAATGCTGTGCTTTCTGTATAGTACCAGACCCAAAAATCAAACCTTGTGGAACGCCACATGCGATATGCATTTGAGTTATGTTCACTAAGTAAGACAACACACAACAAATAGGTCCTGAAACCAATTTAGAACAGGACCGGAGAGGCCAACCCACCTCTCCAGTCTGTCCAGAAGGACATCATGGTCAACAGTGTTGAATGCAGCACTTAAAGTACAATGAGAGAGAGCTGTTTGGAAACTGTGTTGGCTCTAAGATCATTTACCACTTTACGGCTGTCTCTGTGATGTGGTGGGCCCAAAAACCTGATAGGAATTTTTCTACAGTTGGCACTTAAATAATGTAGCTGTTTGAAAACCAATTGATCCAGAACTTTGCTTAAGAATGGAAGGTTGGCGATTCAGCCATTTTTGACCAGAGCTGAAGAATATAGATTACTTTTAGAGAGAGAAACAGAGGGAGATGGGGCTGAGCACTACAACGAGCCCTGTCTCTGAGATGCTTTGATTTGGATGGCTAGTAGATTATCCCCCAGCAGATCTGTCCTATCGCTTTGTTCCTCCAAATTAGTTTTATTCTGACCCCTGGGCCCTCTTTTTAAATATGCCGATGGCATTGGAATCAAGCATCAGAGAAGAGAGTCCCCAGCCAGTGTGTTTCCCGATAATATTTGCACCAATAATCACAGGTATGAATGGATGAGCAGGGGGCCATCACCCCTGAAGCAGGGCTGGTAGCAAGGTGAAGGTGTGTGTGTGTTCTATTGGCACATACTGTACAGGACGGAGAGGATGAGTGCTCTTATAAAGCTCTTATGGGGTGATTATACAGGAACACAGTAATGCAGGAGAGGGAGAGAGAGCAAAAGGACAAAATGAAGCATCATTATTGTTAGCCATTTTCTGCAGTATTAATTAGGGAATGTCTTGAGAGTACTGACTGAGCGTCCTATTCATGACATTAACACAGACAGGACACATCTGTATAGTGCCATTCTCCTATTCCCTGTCCAACTACAAACCTACTACAATACGTGAAGTGGCCCTAGTTGTGAGTATACAATAGGCAATTTTATTACTTTCCCAAAATGGATCAACCAATCAAATGTATTTATCCCTATTTAAATCAACAGTTGTCACAGCATGCTTTACAGTACCCCTGTGAGACCACACCATGCTCACCTTCACAATAACATCCTGGATATTGTTCATCTTGGTCTGCCGGGCCTCGTGATGCTCCATGGCCTTATGGGAGGCTCGGACCGTCATCAGGATGCCCGTGTAGGACGCCACGATGACACAGCAGGGCACGATGTAGCACAAGACAAAGAGCGCCGCCGTGTAGGAGCGGGCCACGGGATGCAGGTTGGACAGGCGCCAGTCGATGCAGCAGGCTGTGCCGTAGGGCTCCGGACCATACTCACCCCAGTGGGCCAGAGGGGAGCAGGCGAACACCAGGGCCCAAGCCCATGCACAGGCTATCAGTAGACGGCCGTGGACGGCGTTGAACCGGTTACCTGGATGGATGGATGGGGATAAGGAGAGTCAGTTTAAAGCTGCAATATGTAACTTATTTGGCGACCCGACCCTATTCACATAAAAATGAGTTATAGATCTGTCATTCGCATAGAAAACAAGTCAAAGAGTCCATCCATCGGTTCTATGCTTTCTGTTTCATTTGAACGGCTTTTATTTTCAGTTTTGTACACCAGCTTCAAACAGCTGAAAATATAATATTTGGGGTTATTGAAAATATATATATTTCACAGCGCTTTAGATGGTGCAATGATTATCATAAACTGAAATTAGGCAAACCGTTGTCATTTTAGCAACCAGGAAGTGGCAGTGTGATTTCTGCATATTGCATCTTTAATAGGGTAGCATGGTCATCATTAGAGAATCTGGGGTGGATTTGCGGAGGAACATGATGTTTCTCAAAGTGAACATGTCATAGGGTAATATTTTGAGAAGTACACATTTTTCTGAACTGTTTAATGCTACGAGGGGTTATTTCCCAATTCCCAGGCCTGGATAGGTATAGTGCACGTGGAATTTACTAAATATATGGATAACTAACCCATGATATTACATACTAGGCCCATTTCAGAACAGCAATGAATAACTAAATTGTTCAAATTGGTTAAGTGTGTCTCGTGGGTAAAACATCCAAGCAGATGCAATTTCAGTACCATTGCAAAAAAGGACATTCTCAGAATTTAAAACTGAATAGCACCGTTTTTTGGCAACATCATAAGCCACACTAATTGAGTGTTGGCTAGTCGCTAGTGGACACTCATTAGCCATCAAAGCAGTGGCTGATGAGTGTTTGGTCACTGTGGAATTATGTAGTTCTTAAATTTTCACAGTCAATAAATCAAAAGTCACCCACTTAGGATCAGTACACAAACGATGTCAATTCCATGGGCAAGACTAAGACCAGGCTCTTTGATAACTTACCATAGAGAGGATAACATACTTTCACAAAACACACCATGCTCAACAGGGTGAGAGTTGTCAGACTGCAGACTCCAAACAACATGCCGCAGAACGCGTAGATCAAACACACTGTTCTCCCAAAGAGCCACCTGAGAGAGGGGAGGGAGAGGAGAGAAAGAGGAAAGGAAGAAGAAAGTGTGAGAATGACCGAGACAGAAAGAAAGAGTCGGAGATGGAACACCAGTAATTTGTTTAGCACTCCACTGTGGCTTGGCAGTACTGTAAGTGGTCTTTCATGCTGAACTGAACTGCACTGTGCTGGCTTGGACATTTCCTTTTCACTTGATCCTTTCCAGGAGGTTCTAGTGGATAAGTAACCAGGTCAGCACAGTTCGGCTTGGCTGGAGTGTAAAATTGCATACAGTACCAGACCTGGGTACTTCTTAATCTCACTGTTATTTGTATAGTACCTGTGGTAGATATTTGCTAGGTTTGGCTATGTAGTGTAAACAGGTGTGTGCAGTACCTATGGTAGATGCTGGAGGTGATGGCCATGGGGTAGAGGGACAGGGTTAGACTCATGTCGCTGATGGCCAGGTTGATTATGAAGAACTCAGCAGGTTTGAGCAGGTGCTTCTTCTTGTAGGAGATGTATAGCAGTGTGCTGTTGCTAAACAGAGAGCACATGCCTGCAGACCAGAGAGAGATATCACTCAGTATCCTGCTGTGAGAATTACCACAGACAGACAGCTGAAGACAACAACTAGAGGTGTATACTGTTGAGGTCGGAAGTTTACATACACCTTAGCCAAATGCATTTAAACTCAGTTTCACAATTCTTGACATTAAATTATATTAAAAAGACCCTGTCTTAGGTCAGTTAGGATCACCACTTTATTTTAGGAATGTGAAATGTCAGAATAAGTGATTTATTTCAGCTTTTATTTCTTTCATCACATTCCCAATGGGTCAGAAGTTTAAATATACTCAATTATTATTTGGTAGCATTGCCTTTAAATTGTTAAACTTGGGTCAAATGTTTTGGGTAGCCTTCCACAAGCTTCCCACAATGAATTTTGGCCCATTCCTCCTGACAGAGCTGGTGTAACCGAGTCAGGTTTGTAGGCCTCCTTGCTCGCACACGCTTTTTCAGTTCTGCCCACAAAATTTCTATAGGATTGAGGTCAGGGCTTTGTGATGGGCACTCCAATACCTTGACTTTGTTGTCCTTAAGCCATTTTGCCACAACTTTGGAAGTATGCTTGGGGTCATTGTCCATTTGGCAGACCCATTTGCGACCAAGCTTTTAACTTCCTGACTGATGTCTTAAGATGTTGCTTCAATATATCCACATAATTTTCCTGCCTCATGATCCCATTTATTTTGTGAAGTGGACTAGTCCCTCCTGCAGCAAAGCACCCCCACAAAATTATGCTGCCACCCCCGTGGTTCACGGTTGGGATGGTGTTCCTCAGCTTGCAAGACTCCCCCTTTTTCCTCCAAACATAACGATGGTCATTATGGACAAACAGTTCTATTTTTGTTTCATCAGACCAGAGGACATTTCTCCAAAAAGTACAATCTTTGTCACCACGTGCAGTTGCAAACCGTAGTCTGACTTTTTATGGCAGTTTTGGAGCAGTGACTTCTTCCTTGCTGGGTGGCCTTTCAGGTTATGTCGATATAGGACTCGTTTACTGTGGATATAGATACTTTTGTACCCCTTTCTTCCAGCATCTTTACAAGGTCCTTTGCTGTTGTTCTGGGATTGATTTGCACTTTTCGCACCAAAGTATGTTCATCTCTAGGAGACAGAATGTGTCTACTTACTGAGCGGTAAAAAGACTGTGTGGTCCCATGGTGTTTATACTAGCATACTATTGTTTGTACAGATGAACGTGGTACCGTCAGGCATTTGGAAATTGCTTCCAAGGATGAACAAGACTTGTGGAGGCCTACAAATTTTTTTCTGAGATATTGGCTGATTACTTTTGATTGTCCCATGATGTCAAGCAAAGAGGCACAGAGTTTGAAGGTAGGCCTTGAAAGACATCCACAGGTACACCTCCAATTGACTTAAATTGTCATTTAGCCTAACAGAAGCTTCTAAAGCCATGACATAATTTTGGGGAATTTTCCAAGCTGTTTAAAGGCACAGTCAACTTAGTGTATGTAAATTCTGACCCACTGGAATTGTAATACAGTGAATTATTAGTGAAATAATCTGTAAACAATAAACAAAAATTAAAAAAAAATATTTATAAAATTTAAAACTAGCAAAAATTACTTGCGTCACGCACAAAGTAGATGTCTTAACCGACTTGCCAAAACTATAGTTTGTTAACAAGAAATGTGTGGAGTGGTTGACAAACGAGTTTTAATGACTCCAACCTAAGTGTATGTAAATTTCCAACTTCAATTGTACATATGTAGCACTACAAATACTAGAACAGGAATGGATGTACTGTCAAGTGGTCATCATCTGGGGGTATGTCCATTCTAGTAATTCTATTTGTATGCCTAAAAACAGTACAGTTAAGGAACATGTTTGAAAAAAATACAAATAAATCCAAGTGTTCAGAAGGAATATTAAGTGAAGTGTTCAGAGACACTGAAATGTTTTAACAGATCTCTTCAGAGCTTAATGCTATAGTCTGTATTAGATATGAAAAGTTTCCAGTAATGCTTTCAAGATCAAAGCCTTCGGTGGAAAGCTAGCTAGTCAATCTGGGTGAGATTTCTACAGTGTTGTGGCCTTGGCGCACAACTCAACCATCGACAGAACTAACACCCCACGGCCTCATCTCTTTTCAGAACCCAAGATGAGACACGTATTTCTGTGTGTCTTGGGGAATACAGATTCCCTCCACACTCTTACACACAAACTTAGTCCCACTGTATAGTCTGGCATCATGTTGAGTTGGTGGACATGTCTCAGCTGAAGCAGAATTATCCTCACAGCAGGAAGCTGACAGAGTAGGCCATGTTACAGTACAATAAGATTCTTCATCCTCTTGTTTCTGCCAACAGTACATTTATTTGAATTAAAGCAGCGTGGCTTTCTTTTCCATCCCAGGTGGCTAACTGGGGGTGTAAGTTAATCCTTTTTGAAGAGAGAGCTTTCTTACCAAACATTGCATACACTATGGCTACTGTTACATCTGCTGCCACAGGTATGTTTGAATGGAATGCAATGTCGTCAATGCTCGCTAACACACCCATCTGAAATGGAAGAGAAGAGAAAGAGTTACATAGGTGTACTGAACATGATCAATACCCTCTCTCTCACCAATATGTGGAGTTGACTACATCAAAACAAGTTGGTTTCAATAAAATAAAATAAATCTATCTACATCCATTCATCCTCCAAGTCATGTGGTCCAGTGATGTAAGGAAAGGCCTAGTTAAGCTGCAGCTGGCCCAGAACAGTGGCATGTCTGGCTCTTTATTGTAAGAGGGCTAATATAAATACTATGCATGCCAGTCTCTCTTGGCTAAGAGTTGAGGAGAGTGACTGTTTCTTATAAAAGTAGTGATGTAATGTGTTTCATGTTGTGTGCACCCCAGGAAGAGTAGCTGCTGCTTTCACAACAGCTAATGAGGATCCTGATAAAATACTAAATACCAAGAAAGGTTGAATACCTCACATGTCCTGTCTGTATTCACCTTGGTGTACTGTGAGGTTTACTGACAAGTTTACCTTTTTCCCCTCAGTGTTGCATGCAAGCAAATCAGAGAACATCCTTGACCATACATCACCAAAATGTTGTATTGTTAACAGAAAGATGAGTAAGAACTATGAGTATATCTATTTCTCGGTGTATGTGAAACCATATATATATATATATATATATATCACATTTTTTTTACATGTATTCAATTTAGAGTTCACATGTTAACAACCACTTGTCATCTATGCATAGTCACTTGAATTAACTCTACGTGTACATACTACCTCTACTAACCGGTGCCCCCGCACAGGCACCCACCTGTATATATTGTTAGTTTTTACTGCTGCTCTTTCACAGGCAACAGCTGACACCCCCATAGCTGATGTTTTGCCGGTGTGGGATGTGGAACTGCATTGGAGGCGCTTTCCAATCGGGGAACAGCTGCTCTTGTGATTGTAATGAAGTCACACCCTCACACTCCTGTTAGAAATTCAGGTCATAGGCCTATAGAAATAATGACTCTCAAATAGAAATGAATTATTTCGTTTAATGATTTTCAATCAGCCTAATTGAGGTGTAGATTACACATCCGTGTTCAACTTGTAAACAAGGATGCATTGGATTTATTATTTACTTGCAACCTCTTGGATACTAGTCAAACGTTCTAACCACTAGGCTACCTGCCGCCCCAAATGAGTGTTCGATGGACTTATTTGACAGAAGTCAATGCAGCTACTCTATCAAATTGGATATTTAATGTAAAGTGTAGACCATAAGACGCAATTTAGAACACTGCTTTAAATCAGTCACCCTGGGGTTATGTTTAATTGAAATGTCTTTACTTACAATCAAATTTAGCTCCGTTCAAGCCTTGAGCTTCGTTCAAAAGCAGAACACGTCAACTCTGAAAGGTAATTAATTGCAGCCATGTGCTAACTCGGATTTGATGGATCTTAATGTTTTGCAGCGGAGTTTGTCACACCTGCTGTGAATAACTAATCCCACCGCCTATATATTTTTTTCAATTCAGTGGAACTGAGATGATATGGAGTGATATTTAATATTGTGTGGGGTCTTTTTTTATTAATGGCTATCCTGACAAAAAACTCTGTTTCAGATTTTTGCAAGTGTTTCGTGGAATCCTGGATTGGTTTATTATTTGAGGCATAAACCCGGTCTAGTAGTGCAAGACTTCAGGATCAGCGATCAATTGGGTCATTATTCTCGAAGCATCAGCCCCAGTGGTGCTTGAATGAACAGCAAAAGTTATTTTATTGACATGAAAAAAGTATTCGATACCAACTCGTGCATATTCAGCTTTTTAAACTCGATGCTACAGAACTATTGAATCCCAATTTCAATAATTTCGCATGCAACAACAAAAGACGAGTAAAGGCTATTTCAAGTTCGTACCTTGTCAGAGTGTGCTGCTGGATTTAAGGTATGTTGCTTGAAAGCCCCGGAAAGTTACCTGAAGATGCTGTTATTTAGCCTCCATAATACCACATTGGTCATGTCCAGCCGTGCGGTTACCCAGGTGGTAATTCAATTGGTTGTCAAATATGCGCAGACACAACAATAAGCTACACGGGTCTCCGAAAGGCTGAGCGCTCATAAGTGAACGGTCCTTGCGAATGTGGCATAGCACCTGTGTGTGAATTGGGCTATACTCATCGAAATCAGTCCTGTCCACCTTTTTAAGCTTACTAGACTTGATTTGTCAAAACATCATACTGAATTAATTTAACAGCATGATGCGGCTGTTCATTGCTGACGTCCAGTGCAAATTCGTAGAATTCTGGAGCAAATGGGAGCCCGGGCTTTTACGCTCATTGATACTGATTCTCCAATTACCTCCCTGTGAAATCGTTTCCTGCATGCTGTGCGAGTGTCTGTCATATACTATGGATGTTAATAACACTAGTCTAATTATTCCTACAGGCCGTGTGTACTGGTCCATCACTATTTAATTGCATTCTTGATTGATTTTAATGTTCTGTAATTACATTGGACAACATTCCTAGAGGGTTCAATAGGTCAACAACTAGGGTGTTCAATACATGTTCAACTTTATAAATAACTTTAAGTATTCTGATTAGGGACTATACATGATTGCGGCAGGTAGCCTAGTGGTTAGAGCGTTGGACTAGTAACAAAGGTTAAAAGGTAGAAATATTGTTTTTGTTCTAAACTTTTATTTAACCTTTTTAACTAGGCAAGTCAGTTCTTCCAGTTCTCTGCTGCCAAATGATGGGAACGAACTACAAAAATCTCTGAAACTGGAAACATCTCCCTCACTAGCTTTAAGCACCAGCTGTCAGAGCAGCTCACAGATGACTGCATCTGTATATAGCCCATCTATAATTTAGGCCAAACAACTACCTCTCCCCCTACTGTATTTATTTTGCTCCCATTATCTTTACCTTGCACATTCTTCCACTGAAAATCTACCATTCCAGTGTTTTACTTGCTATATTGTATTTACTTCGCCACCATGGCCTTTTTTTTGCCTTTACCTCCCCCATCTCGCCTCATTTGCTCACATTGTATATAGACTTACTTTTCTACTGTATTATTGACTGTTTGTTTTACTCCATGAGTAACTCTGTGTGTCAAACTGCTTTGCTTTATCTTGGCCAGGTCGCAATTGTAAATTAGAACTTGTTCTCAACTTGCCTACCTGGTTAAATAAAGGTTTAAAAAAATCAAATTGGCTGACAGAAAACACCCTGTCAATGGTATATAAGGCTTAATTTATAATTTCAAACAATGCATGCAGTCATCCTCCACCCACGTCCCCACTCGGTTCAAAAAACATTGACTGTATTCAATGGTTTGATCATTTTCTTTGAAATGTGCATTTTTGGGTTGCTCCTCTTTTCAGTTTGCTGCAGCGACTGGAACGAGCTGCAACAAACACTCAAACGGGACAGTTCTCAATTTCTTCATTCAAGGACTCACTCATGGACACTCTTAAGGGCAAGCTAGCTAAATTGCCATAAATGTTTAATGCTTTTCGACCTGTCCCCAAATTACTATAATTGGTTCAGTTTGTTTTGAGATTTTTTTTATTTTACCCCTTTTTCTCCCCAATTTCGTGGTATCCAATTGTTTTTTTAGTAGCTACTATCTTATCTCATCGCTACAACTCCCGTAGGGGCTCGGGAGAGACGAAGGTTGAAAGTCATGCGTCCTCCGATACACAACCCAACCAAGCCGCACTGCTTCTTAACACAGCGCGCATCCAACCCGGAAGCCAGCTGCACCAATGTGTCGGAGGAAACACCGTGCACCTGGCAACCCTGGTTAGCGTGCACTGCGCCCGGCCCGCCACAGGAGTCGCTGGTGCGTGATGAGACAAGGATATCCCTCCCGGCCAAGCCCTCCCTAACCCGGAATACGCTTGGCCAATTGTGCATCGTCCCACGGACCTCCCATTCGCAGCCGGTTGCGACAGAGCAACTCCTATGGCGAGCCAGGCGCAGTGCATGCTGACAGTCACCCGGTGTACAGTGCTCCCTCCGACTCTTTTGTGCGACTTGCTTCCGGGTTAAGCGGGCATTGTTGGTTGTGTTTCGGAGGATGCACAGCTCTCAACCTTCGCCTCTCCCGAGTCCAGACGGGAGTTGCAGAGATGGGACAAGACTGCACCAATTGGAAGACACGTAATTGTGGAGAAAATACGGAAGACCCGGGGTTAAATTCCTTGCTCCAATCCTTCAATTAGTTTCTCCCACCTATTTGTATCCCCTCAGTTATGAAATGACAGTCTCAATAAAATGTCAAAATACCTCATGTATTTAAAATAATTTATGCAGTCATATCAATGATTTGTTAAATACATTTTACTAAAAGAATGTAAGCATAAATCCAACTTAATGTTGCTCAAAATGTCAGTTTTTATTTATTTTACCTTTATTTAATTAGGCAAGTCAGTTAAGAACAAATTCTTATTTTCAATGACTGCCTAGGAACAGTGGGTTAACTGCCTGTTCAGGGGCAGAACGACAGCTCGGGGTTTGAACTTGCAACCTTCCGGTTACTAGTCAAATGCTTTAACCACTAGCCACCCCAGTATCTTTCATGACAATAACAAAAGACAGCAAATTAGTGATTTAACTCATTACAACTTTAGACTTTATGGTTCTTTCACACAATGTTGTATGCATGTTCTGAGGACAGATGGCTCTGGAGCTCACAGCATAGGAATGAAACCCTTTAGCATCCAATCCCAGCGAATCGTGGTATCTAAGGCTTGAATTCGCCTGCTTAGACACAGCTACTCATCCATAGCTTGGGTAGAAAAGGATTTCTTTGTCTTCGAACTTGTTGCGTTCTGGGTTCGTTGACTTTTTAGACCTTGGCTGCAGCTTGGGTCACGTAGTATTGTCTATAAATTCTATACTCACAGGTTTTATACCCCTGGGTCAGAAGTGGGCGTAACCACCTTTAGGGCAATTCTCCTGGCGTACCAAGTTAATGAGGCAAGGTCTAGATTTTACTCAAATCCAATTTTAGACAACTAACTTAACATTTCATCTTTACCAAAACATTCCCTTTGATTTGGACATTTTCAACGCAACGTACAATGTATAAACATCAAACATATACTTGGAAAACACTTCACGTTACAATGTTTTCGTAATAACGTCATCTATTAACCTTCAATAACAAAACAAAAATGACATTTTCATATTCCATCTATCGTAATGACCACCATTGTGGTTGACGGAAACCATTGTTCCAAAGTCACTTTAGTTCATGTTTAATGTTCTGAGGCTGGTTCTCCATAGTAACAGGACAATGGAATTTGTCTGTGGCCTAAGATTTACCAGGGGTATGAGGGATCATAAAACCCCCACATCTTCAGAACCCTAGATTTCTCCTCCTCTGTTGGGGTTGAAAGAATCTGTAGGGTTGTGGTTTCCTGTAACCTGACCTGATTAGGACAGTCATGACAGCTGGTTTGAACACTGTGTATGACAATGCCTGCCAAAACAGTATAAAATGGCAAATTATCAAATACATGTAACAATGTTACACACTGAGACACATCAGAAAAATTGATCTAATTAACTAATAACGCCCAAGAAGCTGGTGTTTGGCGGATATATTGGCACAGGTGTTGTCCATCTCAGGCCTGCAAAACGTGCCAATATATCCTAAAAACACTGGCTTCGAGGGCATTATCACTTTTATACAACGGGTTATTAACATATTTTCATTAACGTTATTTTGATGAATTTATTCATACTATTTCTACCTTCCACAAGACATAGTTGGCTGGTCGTTCGTTCTATTGACGGAGACGCGACCCAGTCGTTCGTTCTAAATGTTTCATTGCCATATTGGCTTGCAACGTTCTTATACCTTGCTTGCTCGCTAGCCAACTATGGCTAATTTACAGTTACGTCAAACATTGCAGACAGAATAATAACAGTAGTTGCATTTGTTTAAGCTGTTTTCTAACGTTAGTGACATTTATTTGGATTCATCCATAACAGTGACCGAAAGCAGCGCGATTTCACCTGGCATAGAAAATGTGCTCTCTCGTAAGGACTGTGTTGTTCAGAGGAGCTAGCCAACACAGCTAACACTAACTTCAAACTGAAGCTGGAAAGACTGCAAACTAGCTGCACTTCGTTTCGTTTGCCCATTTTCAATTGACATTTCTTTGTATATCCATAAAAACGATGCCAGCTGATTCATGATTCTGACTGGCTGATAAACTCTGATAAACTTTACCCATTCAGGATTAGACCCGCCCATTGTATAATTCGGCACTAGACAGGATTCAAAACATCAGATGGGTGTTTAGAAGCTGTAGAGTGAGGAAACACCAAAAGAGAAGGTATCTAATTCTGCACTTAACAGGACTCGAAACACCTAAAGTTTTTCAACCTTTCCTGTGAATGCTCCCAGTCCCTGGAAAGGTGTTGCACAACACTTGATGAAGTGGTGTTACAACACACCATGTAATGTTTCAAAACATCTCAGGATAATGTGTACAATACTCCAGCAAAATTAAAGTTTCGTCTCTTTCAAGCTGGTGGCAGCTCAGTTTCAACTAGTTGTTACAAAGCACTTAATTTTAACAGTGTACTTGGCAGTGCAGCTAAACACTGTTTGCTGAACTACACACCCTTATATTTATTTTGACATTGAAGCTTAAACTTTTAATTTGGATGTATACTCCCACCTTTTGGATTTGAGATCAAATGTTTTATATGAGGCGACAATACAGAATGCCACTTTTGATTTTAGGGTATTTTCATATCAGCGCCCCTCTATCTCTCTACGTGTAGGCCATCTTTCTGAGGCTGTCTGGTCCAAACGAGTATGACATTGTTGTCGCCTGTAGCATTAAAGGCAAGGGAAGCCAGCGAGCATCTGGCCTCCCTTGACCAAAATAATTTATTAAAAATGTGCCTATCAGTGTCGAGTTAAACTGAGCGAGCTCGACTGTGAATGGTCCTGGTGCACCAAAAAGTGTCAAGGGAAGCCAGCTTGGTTTTGGCATCACTCCTATCAAATCGCATTGAGAGCATACGTCATTCACAGAAAAACTTGAATTGTTGTATCTCGTTGTGTGGTCCTTTGGTAGCTAGCTAAAATTGTCCCTTTCCTAAATTAGCCCTGGATGGAAATATGGATTCAGACTCGTGGTTTTACTTCATTCTCCATACTCGCCAATTATTATAATGACGATTCTGATCCAACCATTAATTGCTACATTGTTGTCCCCCTGGCCTGAGAGGATGGACGTTCAATATGTAGCTAGATTTAGAAGGCTAATGTTAACTAGCTAAAGTTGCCCATGAATGGAAGTTTGGCTAGCGAGCAAGCATTTTAGCCAGGTAGCCTAGGACAACAAAAAATAAAAGCATTCTACTGTATGACAGAGTGATAGACTGTTTCATCAACATGAAAAAGAGGTTGGCATTAGTGTTTTTCTACAAGTAGGATGAGAACCATGGACAGCCACATCATATTTAGCTTACATTGATTGGCCAAAATTGTTTTTGGTATATTTTAGTTGTCACTGGATTAGACTAAGCAGAGGTGATTTGATGTTGAAATGGTGCTTGAATAGTGGAGGCAGCTCCTGTTTTCTTAGCCACTTGCAGTAACTCTGTGGTTCTTAATCAATAGTTGGTTAGTGGTCCGACAATGTCGGCAACATTAATTAACTTGCTTGGCCATGCTGTAGGTCATGTTACTGTACATGCAAATGCTTTGTGGACTTCATTGGACAAAGGTTGCTATCCGGTTTTGTGATAAAACAAAAAAGGTGTGGTTGAATTTATTCTGTCACCGTGGTTTCTTATTGTCTCTGCCTTTTAGGCCCATATATCACAGTGATTTTACCCATGCACCGCTACTGGCTAGATGGAGACAAAATTGGAACTGCAGTACATTGTTGCAAGTGATTCTCTGCCATTGGGTGTGTCAAAACACCAAGATCCTGGGTCAGGCCAGCGTCCAGGATAGTCATGTATGTGCCCCTGGTTTCCTGCTAAACAGACTCAAGAAGAGTTTTTACTTATCAGTAGGATTGCAAAATGTAAAAATTAAGTAAGATTCCTGATACATCTTTTTCAGTGTGGACCCATCACACCTTTTTTATTTGCAAAATTCCAGTAACTTTTCTAAACTTCCCAGGTTTTACAGAAATCCTAGTTGGAGGATTCCGGATTTCATCTTTATCCCATTTATTCCCTCCTGATTCAGGGAGTCTTTCAACCAGGATTTCTGAAAAACATGGGAACTTAGAAAACATTTTCAACTCTACTTGTCAGTGATTCTCCCAATTACATAACGTTAGATGATGTGTAAAGTAACTAACCAGAGGGAGAGCTATCAAAAAAATTCTGGTAATTTATTCAGCAAGCAGTGGCATGCATTGAGCTCTATAATGAGATGTATTCACTGACACGAGTTCTGAATTTTCTCTTAAGACATATCTGTGTGAGAACCAGTTCTAACAGGATGTGGACCCTACAGTATGATTTGTATGAAGTCCTCATCACTGTGAATTAAACATATGGCTGATCAAAATGTCTCAAGAATCCCAACTCAAATTAATATATGTTTAATTTAGTATGTATCAACTGAACAAAGTTTGCATTTTTAATGTGTCCAGTGGCGAAATTAGCATGTAAATCTTCGTGGGAAAAACTTCCCAACATTGTGTTACATGCACGCCAGCAAAGCCACTACACAACACTAAACAATACATTAATTGGACTATAATGATGGCCACAAACTGGTAAGGCCTACATAAGTCCAAACAGCCATCCCAACACCTTGTTACACCTGGCTGATAGCGGAGCCTTGTCTGGCAGCGAAACATTTCATTCAGCCTCATTTACTGCTTTTTACAAAAACATAGCTGATATGGCTGACTTGCTTTCACAAATGTGGTTTCTACTGACAATTGAGATGTACAACTATGTCATAAGGGGACGACGAGCAGATCATTTTAAAAATGTAACTAGGCAAGTCGGTTAAGAACACATTCTTATTTACAGTGACTACCTACCTCGGCCAAACCCTTACCTAGACGACGACTGGGCCAATTGTGCGTCGCCCTATAGGACTCCCAATCACAGCCGGTTGTGATACAGCCTGGAATTGAACCAGGGTCTGTAGTGATGCCTCCAGCAATGAGATGCAATGCTTTAAACCGCTGCACCACTTGGGAGACAATCTGTAATTTTGATTAAGACATTAATGAGTGATCTAGGGAGGACGTAGTCAATAACTACTTGTTCAGCACTTTTGAAATGTACAGCAACAGAATTCTGAACATGGGCCGTTCTTACAGTATTCTCCCTGTACACCAAGTCAAAACCGTAGGATAAATAAAGGGGGCATATAACCAGACAATGAAAAATCTTACAATATAGCATGATGACATTACTCTAAAATAGGCTACATGTGCACCACCAAGTCAGAACAGTAGGCTAAATTATGAGGGGGAAAAGGGTCCAAATTCTTAGGGTGAGGAACATGAGCTACTAACAGCTTACTACACAACATACACTTATGCATACTGTAGCAAAGAAAGTAATACTATCTCCCTGGCATATTACATAATTTATCCAGCAGCATACAATACATTTTTGGACTCCCCTTGTTGTGCTCACTTGAACAGGATTGTGGCGTGGTGGTCCTTCGTGGGAAAATTTTGTCATCAAAGTCTGGCATTCTCTGGATTTGTGGTGCATTCAAGACAACTGGGAGCACAGAAAAACCAGGTTGAATCATAACGTTAGTGATCTTCAGGTCGGTGCTTTAGAAAGAGGCCAGAGTTCCCGACTTGGAATTCTGAGTTGCATGACCATTCAAAATGTATTTTCCCCAGACGGAGCTTCCCCCCCATGCTGGATTGACAGCATGGCCAATGTTGAATGTTTATCCTTTTAAAAAAAATAGCCTTATACCCAGACCTGGACCACACATCCACTCCACTGAATAGCAGGCTAATGATTGCTTTGCAATGCTTGCAGTTAGCCACTGATTTCTTCCAAACCACACATTGTTGAATTTGCGATTTCCTACTTCTTGTCTAACGTTTATTTCCAATGGCCGATGAGCACCCATACATTTTATCTTTAAGTTCTCTTCATAATTTCTCTTCATACGTAAAGGATTGAAAAGAATTTGCCAGTAGATTTAACTTGATTCATGATGATAACTGCTAGCTATGATTTTGAAAGTATGATGTTGACATGTTATATCTACAGTAGCTTTTGATTGGACGTGATTTGATGTCATTTTGTCTGTGGCCAATGACCTTCAGCCGCCTTGGATGGGCATTTCTGTAACTATGGCAGTACCCAAGGTGCTTGAATTTGAGCTCTCCCTGTAGATTTTGCGGTGACTTAGGGTTCCCATGAGTGACAGAACACTGAGCCAATCACAGCGGAACCTGAGAACATTACCAACCACTACGCTCCATATTTTCCGCTGGCTGTCCCACCACCACCACAGAAATCACTGAGCTAGGCTGAAACGCATGCATTTTGGAGCTACTTTACTCAAGAAAAAAAGAGACCATGTTTGTCTGCGGTTTTAATAACTCAATGATTATTTTTTTAATGCCAAAATAACATGCAAAACAGGCAACATTTTTTATATATTTATTTTTTAGCTAAACCGGTGGGGCCCTCCAATGACGGGTCACCATTAGTTGTGTCTCTGTTCATCAGTTGATCTGCCCCTTTTATTACTTTAAAATTCACAAGTTTTCATTTGAATTTGGCAAGTCAGAATTTAAATCTGACAAGACAAACATTCTGACCATCTAAAATACATTGGAGTAGCCTTTCACCCTGTTTGTGTGTGCACTGCAGCCTGAGTCAAGACATCTGAGCCATTTGGCACAGGTGGAAGTGCACTCACTATGATTCCACTCACTCTTGTTCAGAGCCCACATTGACTTTTCCTCCTCAATCACTACATTACTGTAGAAAGATTTTTTCCCATGTACCGCATCACAGGTATATCCCCCAGTTGTTCTACATATGGGCTGCATTTTCCACGTCATACTAAATGCATGCCTTCAGCTAACGGCTCATGCTCCTACATGGGACCTCCATCTGCAGAACCCAAACAGCCAAGGGCTAACCATGTGAAATAACCAGGGCTTTTTGAGATGAGAGATACTGCTAATTTAAACAGCCTCCCGCCTGCCTGATCCATAGGGCTGCTGGTGAGTATATTGGGAACGGTCAGTTAATGATGGTGTGTTTTGAATACAAAGTGTCTTCTTTTAAAGGAGGCCCTCTCTGTCTCCCCTGACTATCTCGTGCTGCTCTCCTGATTTGAAACGATCAATATTGTGGCAAACTAGGTCAAGGAAGACTAGAAGCTGTGTTTAGGAGTATAAGAGTCTGGTTTCAGTATGGGGGGTGAGGGATTTAAGGTCTTTACTATCACCTCACCCCTCACATAAAAATCATAGGTGTGACAAGAAGACGGAGCATATGAAGATTTTTCACTCTAAAGATGTGCTTAGTATGTTACACTCTAATGTATAGTACCAGTAGTCTGTTATTTTTGTATCTGTATTATGACAAGAAACCCCTGCTGACATGCATGTCCAGAACCTTATAGCATGTTTTATGAATGCTGTTCTAAGAATAAGATTTGCTTTCTTTACTTTCGTCTGTATGCCTATGTCTTGGCTCTGTAGCCTATAGCAATTACAGGTTACAGTAGGTCAAGTGGAGAGACACAATGCCAGATGATGGTTTTCAGTAAAGGGGTTACCCTTTCTCCTCTACCCTCACAGACAATTATAGATGTGTGAAGAAGACAGGGAAATAATGATTGGGGGTGTGACGGAAGGAGGTCTTTCCGTGTTGATTGTAGGGTCATTACTACATTAATTTGCCAGACCTACCACTCGGTTGAATTGAGCAGTTTTATTAGTGTATGAAAAAAGTGAAACAATTAGTCACAGTGGAAAAACATGTTGACTGCCATTCAAGGTGGAGTACGAATGAGGAATGACATCCAGAACACACAAACCTTTGCTTAGTTTGTATCCTTGGAATGACATACTGTATAAGACATACATTTCTGAGAATGACTTACTATACAGTCTAATTGGTCTTTTGAATAATAGATCATCAAGGTAAAAGGAGATACTATAATGTAGTATTGTCTCACTCCAGCCTCATTTGTTCACTGTCTCTTCAACAGCAAGGCTGTTTAGGAAAACCTCCCTCCCACTCTGCAAGGCAAAGAAGGTAATGGAATGTGTGCATTTCCTATCAACAGAATTTAAATTACAGCATTTCAGCAGTGACCTCTTCTCACAGCGTATTTGTTATGCTACAGTCAACCTCCAAGGCTTTCTTTGGAGCTCAATATACACGTCGCATTTGGATGAGAGAAAAAGACTAGCTTAAAGTCCAATTTAAGGTTCTGTCAATGCAAATACTACAGATACTAAGTTAACAAAAGTTAAGTCTCTTTCAATTACACGTGTTTCAATTACACAGTTTGAGGAAAAACAAAGTAATTGTTTCAAAATGTATTTAAATGAAGTAAATAATGGACGACATTTACAAACACCGTTGCTTTTTTATCTGTGGTTTGTTACATAATGATGCAACCACATAACATAACTTTAAATCAAATATTCACTTCGAAAGAGAACATTACATTTTTCCTATTTATGTTTGCTGAATATGAGTACCATTTATCCATCTGCTATTGTGTCTATAAATTCCATATGGTAACTGATTGCTTTGTTCTTGTTATAACAGCTTGTGAAGCTAATCATAGGATGTAGCCAGCTTGCTTTTAATAATGTTTTTACTGATTGATTAGTTTGATTCCCCAAGCCGACAAGGTGAAAATTCGTACAATGTGCTCTTGAGCAAGGAACTTAACCTTAATTGTGGGGGGGTGCGTGCAACTCAATATTAGGAAAGTGTTCATAATGTTTGGTATACTCTGGATAAGCACCTACAGAATTATTAACATTACACACACGTGCAAGGATGCAGGCATGCAAATACACAAACACCCCACCTTTTTGTGACTCACTCTGTCCAAGTTTGAGGGGTAATAATGGCACTACATTTAGTGTTTCAAATATCATTTAAGATGACGAATTGACCACACAGCACAACAGAGCAAAGACTGTGCCTGTTCATTTACACTGAAAAGCAATTAACCATAAACGGAGTGGAATTTGTCACAAAGCAAACTCGGGTCCAATATCTTCAACCACAAAGAACTCGGAGAATCAGAGAATTCTTTTAACAGAGTGTTTTCCATTAGTACAACAGCTTCTTCTTTTTCTTCAATCACTGTTTCCATTGTTGTGTCAGGAGTTCTATGCAAAGGAGTGCCAGCACAACAAAATCATCAGTCACAAAGCAAAGCCCTGGCAGAATTAAATAGACTTAAGTCTTTCCTCACTAAACACTCTGATTATACACCTGAATGAGGAAAGGAGCCAGAGGAGCACTAGGGTCTCCACTTTAATTTATCGCCACAGGACTGACATGTAAAGGAAAAGGCAACCGGCTGTTTGTTTCCACTACTTTTGTTCATGCTGATGTTTCAGATGAAGCAAAGACATGCATTCTCTGCATGCCTACTTTGCATTCCATGGCTCATTTCACTGAAGATTCATACATAGTCTACTATTAATGGTAAAATGGCTACTGTGCTACTAGCTCTTAGGGAATTTTGCAGTATTTAGTTATTTTATGTGTTATTTCTTACATTACTAGGCCTGGACATTGTTTGTTATTACATACAGCCGGGAAGCAATTTTGGATATCAGAGTGGCGGTAACTCACCAGCATTATGACCAGGATTACGACTTTCCAGAATCGGATCCTTTATTCGTAAACCCCCGGGGGAAATTAATTGATTCCAGATACTGATTTAAAACACAGCCAGCGGAAAATAAGTACTCGGAGTGGACTTCTAGTCCAACTCAGGAGGCGCACACCACCCACCGCTTCTGAGTATATTACTCTCTAATGTTCAGTCTCTGGATAATAAAGTTGATGAGGTCAGGGTGAGGATTTCCTTCCAGAGAGATATCCGCGATTGTAACACTCTGTTTCACGGAAACATGGCTCTCTCGGGATATACTGTCTGAGCCTGCACATCAAGTTGGGTTCTCAGTTCATTGCGCAGACAAGAATAAATATCTCTCTGGTAAGGAGGGTGGGGGTGTATGTTTCATGATTAAATCCTCATGGTGTGATTGAGATAACAACATACAGGATCTCAAGTCGTTTTGTTCACCCGACCTAGAATACCTCACAATTGAATGCAGACCGTATTACCTCAAGTGAATTCTCTCCGGTTATAGTCACAACCGTGTATATTCCCCCTCAAGCCGATACCACGACGGCCCTCAAAGAACTTCACTGGACTTTATGCAAACTGGAAACCACATATCCCGAGGCCGCATTTTACTGTAGCTGGGGAGTTTAACAAAATTTAGAAAAACGTTACAGAAGTTCTATCGACACATTGACTGTACTCGCGCTGCTAAAACACTCAACCACTGCTACTCCAACTTCCCGGGATGCCTACAAGAATCTCCCCCATCCTCCCTTCAGCAAATCTGATCACGACTCAATTTTGCTCCTCCCTTCCTATAGGCAGAAACTCAAAAAGGAAGTACCCATGCTAAGGACTATTCAACGCTGGTCTGACCAAAAAGGAATGCATGCTTCAAGATCGTTTTGAGCATGCTGAGTGGATAGCTTCTGGGAACAACATAGACGAACACACTAATACGGTGACTGAGTTTATCAGGAAGTGTATAGGAGATTGTACCCACAGACTATTTAAACCTACCCTAACCAGAAACCATGAACAGATGGCAACATTCGCGCAAAACTGAAAGCGTGAACCATAGAATTTAACCATGGCAAGGTGACTGGGAATATGCCCGAATACAAACAGTGTAGTTATTCCCTCTAAGGAAATCAAACAGGCAAAACGTCAGTATATAGACAGGGAGGAGTTGCAATTCAACAGCTCAGACACGAGATGTATGTGGCAGGGTTTACAGACAATCACAGACTACAAAGGGAAAACAAGTCACGTCGCGGACACTGACGTCTTCCTTCCAGACAAGCTAAACACCTTCTTTGCCCACTTTGAGTATAACACAGTGCCACCGACATGGCCCGCTACCAAGGACTGTGGGCTCTCCTCCTCCATGGCCGACGTGAGTAAGATATTTAAGTGTTAACCCTCGCGAGGCTGCTGGCCCAGACGGCATCCATAGCCGCATCCTCAGAGCATGCGGAGACCAGCTGGCTGGAGTGGTTACGGACATATTCAATCTCTCCCTATTCCAGTCTGCTGTCCCCACATGCTTCAAGATGTCCACCATTATTCCTGTACCCAACAAAGCACCGTAGCACTCACTTCTGTCATCATGAAGTGCTTTGAGAGACTAGTCAAGGATCATATCACCTCTACCGTACCTGTCACCCTAGACCCACTTCAATTTGCTTCCCGCCCCAATAGATCCACAGATGATGCAATCGCTTGCACACTGCCTTATCCCATCTGACAAGAGGAATACCTATGTAAGAATGCTGTTCTTTGACTTTAGCGCAGCATTCAACATCATAGTACCCTCCAAGCTCATCATTATGCTTGAGGCCCTGAGTCTGAACCCCACCCTTTGCAACTGGGTCCTGGACTTCCTGACGGGTCACCACCAGGAGGTGAAGGCAGGAAACAACCCCTCCACTTCGCTGACCCTCAACACTGGGGCCCTGCAAGGATTGGTGCTCAGCCCCTTCCTGTACTCCCTGTTCACCCATGATTGCATGGCCACGCACGCCTCCAACTCAATCATCAGATGACGTTTGCAGACGACACAACAGTAGCAAGCCTGATTAGGTGAGAGCCCTGGGAATGTGGTGCAGGAAAATAACCTCTCACCCAACATCAAACTACAAAGGAGCTGATCATGAACTTCAGGAAACAAAAAAATGAGCACCCCCCCCCCCCACCCACTTTGACTGGATCGCAGCGAAGGTGGAAAGCTTCAAGTTCCCTCAGCGTACACATCACTGACAAACTGAAATGGCCCACCCACACAGTCACTTTCATGTTTACATAGTTTGCATTACTCATCTCATGTGTATATACTGTATTCTATCCTATACTACTGTATCTTAGTCTATGCCACTGACATTGCTCGTCCAAATATTTAAATATTCTTAATTCCATTCCTTTACTTCGATATGTGTGTGTATTGTTGTGAAATTGTTAGATATTACTTCTTCGATATTACTGCACTGTTGGAGCTAAAAAAATAAGCATTTCGCTACACCCGCAAAAACATCTGCTAAACACATGTATGTGACAAATAAAATTTGATATCTTTAGATCTCTCCAGATATCTTCAAAGGACATCTCAGATTCAGTGCTCTGACTGGACAAAGATAACAATTCCTGATTTTTGTTTAGATGTTGCCCTCAAGTAAATTCCCTTTTACTGAAATAGTGAGTTGCATGTTCTCAAGAGTCTTTTTACTTTGATTCTTTCCACTCAATGATCTTTACAAGGGACTTTGACAATGCTTGTTATATCCCTTAACAACATCAGTGAGTAAGGATTTTACACGTGACCATGGTGGGATTTTAAACCAACAATAGGATTCGATGAGTTCTAGCGTCTGTTGCTACAACTTGCAAAATTCTGACTGGATCACGTAATGAACCAAAGCGTCCGTTGCTATGCTGGTTGCTTGGCTCTATTTTACCTCGTAGTGGTAGCGAAGGAAGGAGGACAGGGGCAGTTCTAGTTCGATTTCACCTCTTAAACGCTCGCTCAGTCCGCGCAAAGTTATTACCTCAGAATAGCCCTTATGCACATTCAATGAACAAACGTTCTAAACACACTTCCTACCAGTGTGGCAATTTCCGGTGGCGCAAACTATAGAACAGAAGTCAGTCTCGTTGTTATCGACGATATAACGTTACGTAGAAAACGAACTGAGATAGTGGTAGTGTCTTCAGGACTTGCCTCATTAATATTAATGATGTACTTCGAATTGTTAAATCCGCCTCAGACTCCAGCCAGCAAGAATGAAAACGGGTTCAAGATGTATATAGGACAGAATCTACCTGAGAATGTGTGTATTTTCGTTAGCAAGGTTAAGTTATGCTTGCTTGCTAGCTATATTTGCAAGATAAAAATAATTGTTATTCATGTCTTCTACATAGTAATGTTATCTAACAAAGACACATTGACAGGGGAGATCACCGTGAGGGCTGACTGTCACAGGTCCATGAAGAAGAGTGAAAGGCCGCACAGCATGAGAGTAGGGAAAGGTTATAGATAGCAACTAGGGACCTTGTTAAACATCTACTGTGGGACACTGTCATCATGGTCAAAATGTGTTGGAGACAGTGTCAATGTTTAATCTTAACAATAGATAGATATTAATGATGGGTCTCAATCCCAATTTAGAATTGCCCACTTAACAGGTTATTTGGTAACGATCTGTTGATGCAGGGTGTGGTAATGTTTTTTACTGAGACAATGTACTCCTGTATAGTTAAATGAGCCCCAAGTTAAGAAGGCTAGACACTACTATGTTAATTGTTATTTATGGGCTGCATTCAGGCCAAAGAGTTCAACCTTGATTTCATCAGACCAGAGAATCTTGTCTTTTGGTGACTTTTGGCAAACATCAAGCAGGCTGTCATGTGCCTTTTACTGAGGAGTGGCTTCCGTCTGGCCACTCAACCATAAAGGCCTAATTGGTGGAGTGCTGCAGAGATGAATGTCCTTCTGGAAGGTTCTCCCATCTCCACAGACAAACTCTAGAGCTCTGTCAGAGTGACCATCGGGTTCTTGGTCAGCTCCCTGACCAAGGCCCTTCTCCCCAGATTGCTCAGTTTGGCCGGGCGGCCAGCTCTAGGAAGAGTATTGGTGGTGCCAAGCTTTTTCCTTTTAAGAATGATGGAGGACTTCAATGCTGCATAAATGTTTTGGTACCCTTCCCCAGACCTCATGGCTTGGTTTTTGCACTGTGGGACCTTATATAGACAGGTGTGCTTTTCCAAATCACAGGTGGACTCCAATCAAGTTGTAGAAACATCAAGGATGAAGAATGAAAACAGGATGCACCTGAGCTTAATTTCAATTCTCATAGCAAAGGGTCTGAATACTTTTGTAAATATGGTATTTTTTAATACATTTGCAAAAATGTACTTTTTTTTGCCACGCAATTGTTGTTTACAAGCTCTTTCATGATTTATTACTTTTATATCAAAAACTTTTGTAGGTATTTTTCTTAACTGCATTGATGGTTTTAAGGGCTTGTAAGTAAGCTTTTCACTAAGGTCTACTACACGTTGTATTCGGCGCATGTGAGAAATAAAATTTGATTTGACAAACATTGGCAGTAGAACGGCCTTACTGAATAGCTCAGTGACTTTCAATGTGGCATCATCATAGGATGCCACCTTCCCAACAATTCACTTTGTCAAATATCTGCCCTGATAGAGCTGCCTGATCAATTGTAACTGCTGTTATTGTGAAGTGGAAATGTCTAGGCGCACAACAGCTCAGCATCAGTGTTAGGCCACACAAGCTCACAGAGCAGGGCCGCTGATTGCTGAAACGCGTAGCACATGTAAATCGTCTGTCCACGGTTGCAACATTCACTACCGATCTCCAAACTGCCTCTGGAAGCAACTTCAGCACTGTTAGTTGAGATCTTCACGAAATGGGTTTCCATGGCCGAGCAGCTGCACACAAGCCTAAGATCACCATGTGCAATGCCAAGAGCCAACTGGAGTGGTGTAAAGCTGTTGGACTCCAGAGCAGTGGAAATGCATTCTCTGGAGTGATGAATCACGCTTCACTATCTGACAGTTCGTTGGACAAATCTGGGTTTGGGGGATGCCAGGAGAATGCTACCTTCCCAAATGCATAGTGCCAACTGTAAAGTTCGGTGGAGAAGGAATAATGGTCTGGGGCTATTTTTCATGGTTTGGGCTATGCGTCTTAGTTCCAGTGAAGGGGAATCTTAACATTACAGCATACAATGATATTCTAGACGGTTCTGAACTTCCAACTTGTGGCAACAGTTTGGGGAAGGCCCTTTCCTGTTTCAGCATGACAATGCCCCCTTGCACAAAGCGAGGTCTATACAGAAGTGGTTTGTTGAGATTGGTGTGGAAGAACCCTGACCTGAAACCCATCTATCACCTTTGGGATGAATTGGAACACTGACTGCGAGCCAGGCCTAATCGCCCAACATCAGTGCCCAACTTCACAAATGCTCTTGTGGCTGAATGGAAACAAGTTCCCACATCTAGTGGAAAGCCTTCCCAGAAGGCCTATGTTGTCCATATTTCAACTACCTGACTTTGTTTGAAGTAGTACTAGACCCTGCGGTTCTCAAGTGTATTTTTAAGTCAGCAAATTTCTCTGATTGTCAAATTCAAAAGTTGGTGTTTTTCTCCTAGATGTGTTTATATAGTACATTATATCAAATTCTGCATGTGGTTTATTCTACACTGAGTACACAATATTAAGAACACCTGCTTTGGCCTTACTGTTATGGTTTTTGTGTGGAAAATGTCCAAATCAAAGAGAATGTTTTGGTAAAGATGAAATGTGAGTCAAATCTAGACCTTGCCTCTTAACTAGGTACGCCGGGAGAATTGCCCTAAAGGTGGTTATGCCCACTTTTGACACGAGGGTATAAAACATGTGAGTAAAGAATTTACAGATTAGACTATGTGACCCAAGCTGCAGCCGAGGTCTAAAAAGTCAACGAACCCAAAACGCAACACAAGATTGAAGACAAAAAAGCTAGGGTTAGAATAAGCATAGCTGACAAATTCACCCAAATGTATATTTCTCTCGTATACTTTATCTTTTTCTCTCTTTTAAATCCCCATTTTTGGGTAACACGTGCCATAGTGTTGGCCCGTTATACTAAGTTCTAATCAATAGCCTAGAATGTGTTTTTGTGTATCTTTTATCGTCATTTTAGCTTTCTAATAAATAACTACTCAACTAAGATTGGTGTGGTACGAACTCATTGGTGAGACCCGGGTCTGTGCAGATTCTCGGATTATGCGACATTCAGAAGGATATTGTAGAGGTAACTGATTAATTAGCGGCTGTTGTAAAATCGATATTCTGATATTCTTTGAGTTAATTTGGGAAATAGAAACTCAAAAACATTTTCCCATGGTGCCCCAGGTTAAGGAGTTAATAATTGCTTGATTCAGTTAATCACGCAATTAGAAACTTTTTAATCATTCAATGAGCAACAGTCGTCACATTAACCAATACAACGTCATGACACATGATTTCCCCTTTTTTCCAGACTAGCATTTATTTTGGTACAGTGGGTATTAATAAAGCCTTGCTGTCTGCCTGTTGGACCTCGCAAACAATGTTTCCTTTTGAATTTCGATCTCTGTGGACAAGACTATTTTTTTTAACCCAAACTAAATCACAAATTACCGTCATTATCATGGAAATATCCAAGTAAATGCCAGTAAACTAGTCAAATTTAGCCAGTTAGCTTGGGTACTTGACTGCCATTGAGGTCAGAACGCTCGGATCAACCCAGTGGGCGCTCTGAACGCTCAGAGAGCGAAAATCTGACCACGCTCTGAATTGACGAACAACCCAGAGTGCACTCTCAGACACTGGAGGCAATTTAGGAACACACCCCATATCTTCTGATGGAAAAATGAAATTGTATGAATTGATTTAGAAAAATATGTAAAATGTTGGTAAGTTTTATAAAAGCAATAAGGCACACCAGGCAGTGCTGTATCATGAATACAGACACAGGTAAATGGGACTGTACTCATGATACAGCACTGCCTGGCGTGCTTTATTGCTTAAGTTTCCTCAATATCTCAATCCAACAGTGTTTGTATTCTGAAACTCAATTTGATTGTGCTACAGTTCCAGGGCATCACCATTCAAACACCTGGTCTTGATATGTTGGCCATCTGCTGTAGGCAGTGGTTGCTGAGCCAATAATATGTTCACATGGCAGTTCAGTTGACTACAGCATATTCATGAGGCCTATATAGCCCTAACCCATACCAGAACACACAGCAGTTCAATTTCCAACTTTCACAGCACTGCCAAGCAGATAGGACCACAGCTACCCACTGAGCTAGGCCACAACTCCGGATGGCCCCTAACTACATGGTTCGCTGTTGATGAAACATCCATCCACTCCCCATTTACACATTCATGTAGAAATGAAGATTAATGGAAAGAATAGAGGGAAGTCCACCAGCATCCTTCCATCTACTGATCACACGATCAATAAAAAGAGTGAACTGAACACACAATCAATGGCGATATAGAGGGAATGAGTGAGGCCTGGCTGAGTTAGCCTCCACACTGCAAAACTGACCGCTTGCAATTAGAGAAGACGTTATTAATATACATGAGCTGGAATCTTAAATGGCCAGATATTGACTCCAAGGCTGGCAGATAACATAGTAGCTGTAAAATATTTTCTCTGAAAATGAGGGCACTGTTTTGATATTGAACTTTAAAGCAGCCCAAGCACACAGTGTAGCTTGGAGTCAATGCAGGGTGTTCAGCAGTCACTTCTCTATAGGTATTACCTAAATAACAATATCTATCAGATGCTGTGGGCTGAATGTCTAACAGTTAGCATTCCCTTACTGGTGAATAATAAATGGGAGTAAAACAAAATAAACATTGCCAGAAAATTTCAGTTTCACTTTCTGAACAGAGGAGCCTTTTTCTAAACTGTGATCATTCATAAAAGTCCCTCTAATTGTAAACACACACAATCATAATGGAGAGCATACAGTACATTAAAGAGATCCCTTTGAAGTTTTGAAATGACTTGAACATTTTCCAAAGATACGTTGCGCAGAAAATAACATTAAGGCGTTGTTCCAAGCCTTGTAGATCTGAATAAGTGTTCAAAGCCAATGAGTCTTGTGAGTGAATGATGTTTGAAGCTGTTAACATTTAGGTAATTTCCAACCTTCCTCATGTCGACAGTGAAAGTGAAAACTAACTTTTCAGGGGATTTGCCGTGTTTATACTTGTCAATTCATTTTCAATCATTAGTTGCGATTCACTAAGCAGATTGTACAGGTGGTAAGTGGAATTTTTTTATATAAATATGGATTTAATGTTGAGGGGAAAAGACAATGTACTGCTTAAAATAATGCTTGCTTGTTTCTGTGAATGCGAGAGAGATAAGAGAGCCTTAGACTGGCATCACCATTTTAAAAGGTCTTTGTTATCTAAAATGTTTAAAGGTATATGCATGTGTGGTTTAGATGAAGTGCACTAGTACATTGTCATGCATAGCAATCTAGCAGTTTAGGTCTTCCTGACCCATAATTGTTTGCTATCAAGTTGGTTGGGCAGGTTTAAGCCAGGTGTGGTAAGTTAGCAAATTAATGTGTTGTTCACCCATACTTTGTCTCCCTATATAGTAGTTCTATTTGATGTAGCTCTGTCTTTTAAAGTAAAATGTACATGACTAAATATGAACAGTTGACAATGTGCTCAGTAGCAGTTTGTAGTGTACAGGCAGTTGATTTAGGCTGTTCTGGTAGACTCTCTTTAGTCCCAGTAAGGGGAGAGTTGGGCTCTGCTTAGAACTGGAAAAGCGGTAATCTGTATTTATATTTTGCATTTAGGCCCAGTCTTAGCTACAGTAGGGACACTATTGAGTGGCTGAGCTTTACACTCGCTGTCATTTTAGAGTTTTTCATATCCTGAACGTTGCTGCTATGAACAACTGTTTTCTAGACAAGCCATGTATCCTGAAATACTGCTTCTGTAATAAATTCAAGGATGGTTTTGTACAATCATGGGTCCTCCTCATTCTCACCTGTCACCTCCCTTGGCTTCTCTGGGTCAGCTATTCTATAAAGAGAGAGTGAACATTTTGCGGTCACATTCTAATGCATTATTACTTCAATGCTTCATGACACTACCATTATAATGCCTGGCACGTTTTGTATAAATACAGTACCAGTCAAAAGTTTGGATACCTACTCATTCAAGGGTTTTTCTTTATTTCCTACATTGTAGAATAATAGTGAAGACATCAAAACTATGAAAAAACACATATGGAATCATGTAGTAACCAAAAGTGTTAGACAAATCCAAATATATTTTATATTCTTCAAAGTTGCCAGCCTTTGCCTCTCAACCAGCTTAACCTGGAATGCTTTTCCAACAGTCTTGAAGGAGTTCCCACATATGCTGAGCACCTGTTGGCTGCTTTTCCTTCATTCTGCACTCCAACTCATCCCAAACCATCTCAATTGGGTTAAGGTCGGGTGATTGTGGTGGCCGGGTCATCTGATGCAGCACTCCATCACTCATCTTCTTGGTCAAATAGCCCTTACACAGCCTGGAGGTGTGTTGGGTCATTGTCCTGTTGAAAAAACAAATGATAGTGGGACTAAGGGCAAACCAGATGTGATGGCGTATCATTGCAGAATGCTGTGGTAGCTGTGCTGGTTAAGTGTGCCTTGAATTCTAAATAAATCACTGACAGTGTAACCAGCAAAGCACCATCACACCTCCTCCTATATGCTTCATGGTGGGAACCACACATGCAGAGATCATCCGTTCACCTACTCTGTGTCTCACAAAGACATGGCGGTTGGAACCAAATATCTCAAATTTGGACTCATCAGACCAAAGGACAGATTTCCACAGGTCTAATGTCCATTGCTTGTGTTTCTTGGCCCAAGCAAGTCTCTTCTTATTGGTGTCCTTTAGTAGTGGTTTCTTTGCAGCAATTTGACCATGAAGGCCTGATATGCAGTCTCCTCTGAACAGTTGATGTTGAGATGTCTCAGCATTTATTTGGGCTGCAATTTCTGAGGCTGGTAACTCTAATGAACTTATCCTCTGCAGAGAGAACTCTGGGTCTTTCTTTCCTGTGGCTGTCCTCATGAGAGCCAGTTTCACCATAGTGCTTGATGGTTTTTGCAACTGCACTTGAAGAAACTTTCAAAGGTCTTGACATTTTCTGGATTGACTGACTTTCATGTCTTAAAATGAATGATGGACTGTTGTTGAACTTTTAACAATGCACTCCTGTTAATTGAAATGCATTCCAGATTACTACCTCATGAAGCTTGGTTGAGAGAATGCCAAGAGTGTGCAAAGCTGTCATCCAGGCAAAGGGTGGCTACTTTGAGGAATCTCAAATATAAAATATATTTTGATTTGTTCAACACTGTTTGGTTACTACCTGATTCCATATGTGTTATTTCATAGCTGTGATATCTTCACTATTATTCTACAATGTAGAAAATAGTAAATTAAAGAAGAACCCTGGAATGAGTAGGTGTGCAAACTTTTGAGTGGTATTGTAGGTCTGACTGTCAGAGAAAGCATAATGACTAGGTACAGTGGGCCCAAAAAAGTATTTAGTCAGCCACCAATTGTGCAAATTCTCCCACTTAAAAAGATGAGGCCTGTAATTTTTATCATAGGTACACTTCAACTATGACAGACAAAAAGAGAAGGAAAAAAATCCAGAAAATCACATTGTAGGATTTTTTTATGAATGTATTTGCAAATTATGGTGGAAAATAAGCATTTGGTCAATAACAAAAGTTTCTCAATGCCATCCTGGTTGAGGACTTCCAGTAAAGTCTAATAGCATTCTGGTTGGGGTCATCCAGTAAACAGGTGGTGGTTTCCTCTTCATTCTCCTCACTCCAGGTTGGCAGAGTTGGGATGAATGGGAAGTGTGTGTTCTTCATCACTGGAGCCTGTGGGAGCTATGAATAATATCTGGGATGCTGCAGAGGGATCGTTGGACAGCTGCTCAGAGGAGGACTATGACTGTCCCATATGTCAGGATGTCCTGAAAACCCCCATCAGGACCAGGAACTGCAGACATGTGTAAATATACAAAACCATAGTCAGGCCAAGGCATAGCCAGAGTCAAATAACCAAATATTTGAGATCAAATAATCCACAAAATGGCTGGCTCATCTAGCTCAGTACTTTAGTTGCCAGATGTCTGTGATATTACCACAAAAAAAAAACTCATTAGGATATCCTATAGCCTACAATAAAATGCAACCTTTATTAAACAATAACCATCTCTGTCCTCCCAGGTTCTGTAAAAACTGCTTCCGCCTGGCTCTGAGGGCCCAGGGGCCACACTGTCCCCTGTGCAGGGGCCCCGTATCGGAGACTGAAAAGAGAGCAATAGATGTCCAGCAGCAGATGAGGGAGAGGAAAGGACAGTGCAGGGCCTGTGGTACTACGGTAGCAGACACTATTTATTACACTTTGTTTATAATGAGCTTAAATGTTTACACTTAAATGTTTTACCTGTGTGGAGTACAGAACATATACTCAGTATTTTGCAGTGTTACCTAAATACTGAGGAGGGCGTTGTTTTTCATTTTCTTCCAATGTTTCCCCTCCATTTACAGTCAAGCTAGGGGAATCCCATAGCTAGTACATGTAGTTCTTCCCCAAACCAACACTACAATCAGGTCACTGATCAAAGGGACAACACACAGGAGGAAAACTCTGGAGTCTACACAGTATGATAAATACACTCCCAAGTGTGCTTATGATTTTCACCCCCTTAAGTCTTCCCACTATATATGAAGTATACTTTTCACCCATAGGAATACCTTGAGGGGTTGAAATGTTAATAAACACACTTGGGACTATATTATCAGTGTGTGTGTTCCTTTTTTGATGATGAACATTTACTTTAATATCTAACACCTGCTCAAAGCCTTTGGATGTGTGTACAAGGTTATATTCCCTGATTATAGACTAATTGGATTTATTTATTTTATTTAACTAGGCAAGTCAGTTAAGAACAATTTCTCATTTACAATGACGGCCCGGACGACGCTGGGCCAGTTGTGCGCCATACTATGGGACTCCCAATCAAGAGCGGATGTGATACAGCCTGGATTTGAACCAGAGACTGTAGTGACGCCTCTTGCACTGAGATGCAGTGCCTTAGACCGCTGCGTCCATGTGTGTTAACTATTTAACTGTACTTGATTGCTTAAAAGGCCGCTAAAATTGTAAATATTGGTTATTGGTATCTTTTTTGGGGGGGGCATGGAAAATATTGGATATCGGTATCTGCCAAAAAATGTAATCGGTGCATCACTAAACACAACGCTACATAAAGAGAGACTGAAGACAACAACATAGCATGGCAGCAACGCATGACAACACAGCATGGTAACATGACAACAAAATGGTAGTAACACAAAACATGGAACAAACATTATTAGGCACAGACAGCACAAAGGGCAAGAAGGTAGAGACTACAATACATCACGCAAAGCAGCCTCAACTATCAGTAAGAGTCATGATTGAGTCTTTGAATTAAGAAATTGAGAGACCTGTCCAGTTTGAGTGTTTGTTGCAGCCCGTTCCAGTTGCTAGCTGCAGCAATCTGAAAAGACGAGCGACCCAGGGATGTGTGCTTTGGGGACCTTTAACAAAATGTGACTGGCAGAATGGGTGTTGTATGTGGAGTATGAGGGCTGCAGTAGATATCTCAGATAGGGGGGAGTGAGACCTAAGAGGGTTTATAAATAAGCATCAACCAGTGGGTCTTGCAACAGGTGTACAGAGATCACCAGTTTACAGAGGAGTATAGAGTGCAGTGATGTGTCCTATAAGGAGCATTGGTGGCAAATCTGATGGCCGAATGGTAAAGAACATCTAGCCGATCGAGAGCACCCTTACCTGCCGATCTATAAATTATGTCTCTGTAATCTAGCATGGGTAGGAAGGTCATCTGAATCAGGGTTCATTGGGCAGCTGGGGTGAAAAAGGAGTGATTACTATAGAGAATACCAAGTCTAGATTTAATTTTAGCCTGCAGCTATGATATGTGCTGAGAGAAGGACAGTGTACTGTCTAGCCATAATCCCAAGTAATTGTATGAGGTGACTACCTCAAGCTCTAAACCCTCAGAGGTAGTAATCGCACCTGTGGGGAGAGGGACATTCTTCTTACCAAACCACATGACCTTTGTTTGGAGATGTTCAGAACAAGGTTAAGGGTAGAGAAAGATGGTTGGACACTAAGAAAGCTTTGTTGTAGAGCATTTAACACAAAATCCAGGGAGGGGCCAGCTGAGTATAAGACTTTTATCTGCATATAAATGGATGAGAGCGCATACTACTGCCGGAGTTATGTTTATGTAAATTGAGAAGAGCGTGGGGCCTAGGATCATGCCTTGGTGACAGGCAGTGTCTTAGACAGCAGATGTTCTGACTTTATACACTGCACTCTTTGAGAGAGGACCCCTCGAGACACCAATACTCCTTAACTGGCCCACGAGAATGGAATGGTCTACCATATCAAAAGCTTTGGCCAAGTCAATAAAAATAGCAGTACAACATTGCTTAGAATCAAGGGAAATGGTGACATCATTGAGGACCTTTAAGATTGCAGTGACACATCCATAACCTGAGCGAAAACCAAGTTTTTCCAACACTTTTGATAAACAGGGCAAAATAGAAATAGGGCTATAACAGCATATCTCGTGGAGGTAGATTACACAACTCTTACTTTTAGATTCATGTCATCTATCTATATTAACATTTTGGAGAGCCCTGGGATAAAGTCCTGTAAATTCAAGCCAGTAGCATATACAGTGCCTTGCGAAAGTATTCGGCCCCCTTGAACTTTGCGACCTTTTGCCACATTTCAGGCTTCAAACATAAAGATATAAAACTGTATTTTTTTGTGAAGAATCAACAACAAGTGGGACACAATCATGAAGTGGAACGACATTTATTGGATATTTCAAACTTTTTTAACAAATCAAAAACTGAAAAATTGGGCGTGCAAAATTATTCAGCCCTCTTAAGTTAATACTTTGTAGCGCCACCTTTTGCTGCGATTACAGCTGTAAGTCACTTGGGGTGTGTCTCTATCAGTTTTGCACATCGAGAGACTAAATTGTTTTCCCATTCCTCCTTGCAAAACAGCTCGAGCTCAGTGAGGTTGGATGGAGAGCATTTGTGAACAGCAGTTTTCAGTTTTTTCCACAGATTCTCGATTGGATTCAGGTCTGGACTTTGACTTGGCCATTCCAACACCTGGATATGTTTATTTTTGAACCATTCCATTGTAGATTTTGCTTTATGTTTTGGATCATTGTCTTGTTGGAAGACAAATCTCTGTCCCAGTCTCAGGTCTTTTGCAGACTCCATCAGGTTTTCTTCCAGAATGGTCCTGTATTTGGCTCCATCCATCTTCCCATCAATTTTAACCATCTTCCCTGTCCCTGCTGAAGAAAAGCAGGCCCAAACCATGATGCTGCCACCACCATGTTTGACAGTGGGGATGGTGTGGTCAGGGTGATGAGCTGTGTTGCTTTTACGCCAAACATAACGTTTTGCATTGTTGCCAAAAAATTCAATTTTGGTTTCATTTGACCAGAGCACCTTCTTCCACATGTTTGGTGTGTCTCCCAGGTGGCTTGTGGCAAACTTTAAACGACACTTTTTCTGGATATCTTTAAGAAATGGCTTTCTTCTTGCCACTCTTCCATAAAGGCCAGATTTGTGCAATATACGACTGATTGTTGTCCTATGGACAGAGTCTCCCACCTCAGCTGTAGATCTCTGCAGTTCATCCAGAGTGATCATGGGCCTCTTGGCTGCATCTCTGATCAGTCTTCTACCCGTATGAGCTGAAAGTTTAGAGGGACGGCCAGGTCTTGGTAGATTTGCAGTGGTCTGATACTCCTTCCATTTCAATATTATCGCTTGCACAGTGCTCCTTGGGATGTTTAAAGCTTGGGAAATCTTTTTGTATCCAAATCCGGCTTTAAACTTCTTCACAACAGTATCTCGGACCTGCCTGGTGTGTTCCTTGTTCTTCATGATGCTCTCTGCGCTTTTAACGGACCTCTGAGACTATCACAGTGCAGGTGCATTTATACGGAGACTTGATTACACACAGGTGGATTGTATTTATCATCATTAGTCATTTAGGTCAACATTGGATCATTCAGAGATCCTCACTGAACTTCTGGAGAGAGTTTGCTGCACTGAAAGTAAAGGGGCTGAATAATTTTGCACGCCCAATTTTTCAGTTTTTGATTTGTTAAAAAAGTTTGAAATATCCAATAAATGTCGTTCCACTTCATGATTGTGTCCCACTTGTTGTTGATTCTTCACAAAAAAATACAGTTTTATATCTTTATGTTTGAAGCCTGAAATGTGGCAAAAGGTCGCAAAGTTCAAGGGGGCCGAATACTTTCGCAAGGCACTGTATGTGTAGCATAGCTCTGTCATTGAATCTGTTCCCGTGTTGCTGTTCTGTGTTGCCATGTTCGCGGTTATCCAGCCAAATTGGGCCACTTTGAAAATTATGTTGCGTGTGAAAATGTATTGGGCTATTTCTAAAGTACACTGCGGCCACCATGGCGTTTCTCTTTAAAAATATATATATTTCACTATGACCTGCTGCTGACTGTCAGGGAGTGAGGCAGGCTGTTGCTGAGTGAGTGGTTGGGAGGACTGGAGAAGTGTGTGTTGAGAGAGCACTATAGATATTGGCTGAGTCAGGGAGCGTGAGAAGAGCAGCAAGTGGGCACGTTGTGACAACTTTTTTTTACCAGTTGTAGGTAGGCTATTTAGATTGTCATTATGGAGACACAGATTTCCAAACCTTTTTCCATAAGACATTAATACGCTAGAACTGATGCACATCAAGAAATAATGCAGACAAAGTACTGGAAAATGACTTTTGGGCACACTAGAGAGCATTACATAAATCCGCTCAGAGGTGGTTTAAACTGCATTCTAATGTTGACTGCTTAAAGACAACGGTACCAAGCGAAGTGTTTTATGCATACTCCGTTCTTGGGTCTCTGGGGCTGCCAGAGTAGACATTTGAAATATAAGTTATGGAACTCCCTCACGTGGTTCTTTTTAATAGGGGAAAAGTCCTCAATGCAACTGACATTAGGCTAAATATGGAGAATTATACATTTGCCTCTGTTGGCCATCAAGTAGCCTATTCATGTATATGCCATTGCAGTATACCATTTGATACAATACAATAATGTTGAAATTATGATGTCACTGGAGACATTGCAAATCAATTCATGCCACTTGTGTAGCCTACCTGGAGCTGGCAAACCAATTGAATAAATAGCTTAACTTCAGTTTATTGCTGTTGTAGCCTTGTGTAATTAGGAACGCATTAGATTGACGGTAACAGTAGTCAGATTAGGCTGCAGGTAAAAATAAAAAATAAACACTGGCTGTCGTTGACAAGCATATCCAGTTCATAAACATATTATCAATATTTAATTCAGTAATTGAAATGACAAGATCCACAGTAACCTATTCCAGCAGACTTAGTGCGAAATCGCCTTGCTAATCATGTTGACTAAATTAAACTAAGCAAACTGCTAAATCGTTCAGTTTACATCTTGCCAACATCTTTGAGGCCCCTGTATATTATATTGAATTAGATGTAGGCCTATCAGGGGCCATCATCTGCCATTATCTAAGCAAACTTTGGCAATTTTTATTAGAATCATAAACCCAGAATTTAATCTGTAGCCTATGTCTATTGAAATGACAAGTCAATCTCGCAAATAGGCCATTTATAACAATTTGTAGTCTTAACATCTGGCACATAACAGCAGAATTGCAAGAAAATATTCTGACATAAGTTTTTTTTTATGTTCATCCAAGTGTTTTTTAGATCCTTTGTCATCACTCAAACACTCCTGTCGGATTTATCTATAGTTATGCACATGCACAAAGGGGATTTATTTTTAAACCTGGTTCGAGCCCTGAATGCTGATTGGCTGAAAGCTGTGGTATATTAGAACATATACCAGGGGTATGACAAAACGTGACTTTTTACTGTTCTAATTATATTGGTAACCATTTTATAATAGCAATAAGGCACCCCTGGGGTTTTTGGAATATGGCCAATATACCACGGCTTAGGTCTGTATCCAGGCACTCTGCGTTGTCACGCTTAAGAACAGACCTTTTTTTATTTGATTTTTATTTAACCTTTATTTAACTAGGCAAGTCAGTTAACCTTTTTCTTTAAACTTTCTCACCCCGGACATTTTATATGGACAAATTACAGACTCCTCTTTTAATCTGCGTATTTCTCCAAGACTCAGTTATCCTGAGTCTGCACAAATCAATGGAGACACTCAAGATTATCTCTTGACACATAGTCATGGCCTCTCAAATAGTCATGGCCTCTATAAACCTTCAAGCTGCGTACTGGACCCTATTCCAACTAAACTACTAAAAGAGCTATTTCCTGTGCTTGACCCTCCTATGTTGAAAATAATAAACGGCTCCCTATCCTCAGGATGTGTACCAAACTCCCTAAAAGTGACAGTAATAAAGCCAAACCATGACCCAGACAATGTAAAAAAAACTGTGCCTATATCAAATCTCCCATTCCTCAGATTTTATTTTGAAAAATCTGTTACGCAGCAACTCACTGCCTTCCTGAAGACAAATAATGTACACGAAATGCTTCAGTCTGGTTTTAGGTCCCATCATTGCATTGAGACTGTACTCGTGAAGGTGGTAAATTACCTTTTAATGGCGGCAGACCAAGGCTTTCCATCTGTCTTTGTGCTCCTAGACAACGTCTTGCCTGGTTTAGATCTTATCTGTTGGAAAGATACAGTATCAGTTAGTCTCTGTGGATGGTTTGTCCTTTTGAGTTTCAGTGTTCCTCAAGGTTCCGTTTTAGGATCACTATTGTTTTCAATATATATTCTACCTCTTGGCGATGTCATTCGGACACACAATGTCAACTTTCACTGCTATGTGGACAACACACAGCTGTACATTTCATTTAAATATGGTGAAGCCCAAAAATTCCCTACCTTGGAAGCTTGTGTTTCAGACAAAGAAGTGGATGGCGACAAAACAGAGATGTTAGTTCTAGGTCCCACGAAACAATTTTGACAATCTTTATGGTTGTACAGTTATCTCAAATAAAACTGAAGGACCTCAGGGTTGCTCTGGACCCTGCTCTCTATTTTGACGAACATATCAAGAATATTTCAAGGACAGATTTTTGTCAAAAAATGCAGAAAAGCTAATCAATGCTTTTGTCACTGTTAAATTAGACTACTGCAATGCTCTACTCTCCGGCTACCTGGATAAAGTACTAAATAAATTTCAGTTAGTGCTAACCACAGCTGCTAGAATTTTGACTAGAACCCAAAAGATGTGATCATATTACCCCAGTGCTCACCTCTCTCTACACTGGTTTCCTGTTAAGGCTAAGGCTAGGGCTGCTAACCTAAGAAATAATTACATGGGCTTCTTCCTACCTATCTATCTGATTTGGTCCTGCCGTACATACCTATACGTACACTACGGACACAAGACACAATTCTCCTTATTGTCCCTAGAATTTCTAAGCAAACCGCTGGAGGCTTTCTCCTATAGAGCTCAATTTTGATGGAATGGTGTGCCTACCCATGTGAGAGACACAGACTTGGTGTCAACCTTTAAGTCTTTACTAAAGACTCATCTCTTCAGTATGTCCTATGGTTAAATGTGTGGGGTGTGAAGGTGAACGACAAGGCACTGGTTTCACTGGCTCTCTCTAGGAACCAGTTGTACCCTCTTCAACCACTGTGGTTATTATTTGACCCTGCTGGTCATTATGAACATCTTGAATAACAATCTGGCCTTAATTGCCATGAACTCTTATAATCTCCACCCGGCACAGCCAGAAGAGGACTGGCCATCCCTCATAGCCTGGTTCCTCTCTAGATGTCTCTCTAGGTTCCTGCCTTTCCCAGAGAGTTTTTCCTAGCCACCATGCTTCTACATCTGCATTGCTTGCTGTTTGTGGTTTTAGGCTGGGTTTCTGTATAGCACTTTGACATCTGCTGATGTAAAAAGGGCTTTATAAATACATTTGATTAATTTATCAACACCACCGGTGGATTAGATAACTTTGTCAATTTAGCTAATTATGGTTGCTAATTGGTTGAAAACAAAAATGTTACTTCCACATCACCCATTTTATGTATAGACCTATGTGATTTCACTTTTCAGAAGTTTCTCAGCAAGATGAGAGTTCACTACAAAAGCTGCAGGAAGTACCTTGATGAGTATGGCACCCCTCTTGACGCACCACCCCCACCAGTCACTCCAACGACTCAGGAAGTCAGCCGTGTATCTGTGGATACGATCCACATGACTGGGCAAGTATACAGAAACTGAATCCACCGAATCATAGGTGACCAACCGTCTTGATTTGGTCTTATGTAGCAACATTTGAAATAGTTTTGGTATATATATATATATATCACACACTGCATTTAAGAAACAATGGGAAAGTAATTCTGCTTTGAAAGTTGATAGACTTGTAACCTCACTTGAGAAAATGGCCTTTGAATGTTTTGGTACCTACTAGAGAGCTCTTCTTTGTCTACACCCGTTCGGCATTGTTCACACCCTCAAACTTTAGCCCCACTCATCTTTTTAAGGGTTGATCCAACAGCAGTCAAGCACCCAAGCTAACTTGCTGACTATTTCCAGACACAAATGAGAGAACAGCTCACTGACCATTGCTTGCCCTATCAGAGATGGTTAGGCTGTTTTTATATTATCCAGACCGTTGCTGCTGGCAACAATTTACGTATATTCAACGGGTGTTGAGCATTTGTAAATTTGACAGTTATCCTGCGCTCTGTTTCACTCAGACGAAAGTGCTCTGAAATTGGAGTAGATAGCCAGAGCGAATTTACCAGCTACGTCTATCAACAGTTGTCGCAGTGACATTCTATTGAAGGGTGTGTTCGTAAATTCAATCCGGAGTGCCAGAGTACGCTTTGGGTGTTCATAAATTCAGAGTATTTCGCACTCGGAGCGCAAATTGGACGCTCTGGCAGATGAGTAGGGTTGATCCAAGCATTCTGACCACAATGGCAGTCAAGCACCCAAGCTAACTGGCAAACATTGGCTTGCTAGCTTCTTCCAGACACAAATGGGAGAACACCCGACTCTGACCATTTTACTCACCCTAGCAGAGCTGGTTAGGCTGTTTTTATGTTATCCAGAGCGTTAGTTACTGTAACTGTGCTGCTTGCAACAATTTAATCACGCTTTTTCCCCGATGTTTACTGACACCGGCCATATTCAACTGGTGTTGAGCGTTCGTAAAATAATCAATTATTCTGTACACTTGCACACTCAGACGAGAGTTCACCTGAAATCAGAGTAGCTGGCCAGACTGAATTTACGAACACACTGGTTACGTGCGTAGTGATGTATTTTGTTAAGACATGTAGCTAGCTAGGTAAACAATGAACCATAATCCCAACTCATGACGCTACTACCCTGCATGAATCTGCAGGTAGCTAACTAACCAGGTTCAATGTTAGATAGCTAACATTAGGCTATAACTAGCAAAGCAAATGGCTCTGAGATACAAATAATAAGATCATACACATAACGTTAGCTAGTGAGCCAGCCAGCTAACGTTTTAACTTGAAATGAAACCACTTTACATCAAAATTAGAAAAGTGTAATATCTGAAAATATAGCTAGCTAGACTATCTTACCCATGTGCATCATGGATCGACATGTCTACCTATCACAGATGCCATGGTTGCCCTTAGTTTGAAGATGTAATCCAGAGACCGGTGTCTTCTCCATCTCCATAGCTATCATACTCGAATTCAAATGATTTCAAAACTCAGTCCTCCAGAAAGTGGAGACCAACACTTATGCAGTTTTACTACACGAAGCATTTAAAAAAAGCCACGTTAGACAGGAATACCTACACATACTGACTGGCTCAAATAGACAGAAGCGTGCTATATGGCAGACCAACCCAAACTCATGGCTACGGGAAGGTTGCTGACTTTCTGTGGCTAAACCAACTGGGCTCTTCATTTAACAATTGTATTTGTATTTTTAGATGGCATACAAGTTTGTTATTAAGGCACATGAGTTCACATGTTCCAGAAGGCATTTGTCAAAAAACACATTTTGATTTAAAAAAAAAAGTTTACATTCAAACAGCTTTCATGTGAAGTAGTTACCTGCGACATACACCTAGTTTCCTGAAACGAGTCACAAGGATTAGTACTACTAGTAGTACTTTTAATAATGCTGTAGTAGCAGAAGTAGCCTACTAGAACTGTAAATACTAGTATTAGTACTGTAGTGTGGTACTACTAATAGTAGCAGAAGGAGTAGTAGTGCTTCTGGTTAGTACCTGACTATGGTGGAAGTGTTCTAGAGTCCATAGTGCTGTCACTATCCAGAACTTTTCATGGTCAGTGAAGGTGAATACATGGCCAGAGCTGAGACCAAATCAGTTCTCCATCATTAGGCATTACTTAAGATCCAAGCTTTTAAGTAAAATAAGGTAGCATCCTAGGAATATCAATAACCAGTCACATTGGACCGTAGCATCAGCAAGAGGACAAAAACGTTCTCATCTTAATGTCCTCTTGTAACGGCATTCCTCCTCCTCCTCTTCTGAAGAGGAGAAGCAAGAAGGATCGGAGGACCAAGATGCAGCGTGGATAGTGTTCATGACGATTTATTAAAAACAAACTGAACACTGAAATACAAAACAATAAACGATGTGATGAAAACCAAAACCGTACCGTGTGGCGACAAACACTCATACAGAAACAAACACCCACCAACCAACAGTGAAACCCAAGCTACCTAAGTATGATTCTCAATCAGATACAAAAAAACTAAACAGACTGCCCACCCCAACTCACGCCCTGACCATACTAAATAAAGACAAAGTAAATAAAGGTCTGAACGTGACACCTCTTTGATGATATATTGGCTATAGTGTATACATTTGTGAATAACTTGTGTGTTAAATAGGCACATATACTATATGTCACAGCCTATAAGCCACAGACTTCATTCTGATTTACAGTTATGGATGCATGACTTTAAATCAGCTCTCTTCCTCTTTCATTAGAGGTCATGGAGATTAATAAAACATTTGTTTGAGAGTTTCTTCTGATAGTTGAGATGAGATATTTTGATCATTGATCAAATAATTATACTCTCAAAGTGGTGTATATTTGACTATTCATTATGTTTTCATCTAGTATTCTACCAGGACAGCCCACACAAACACAGATATCTGAATTGGTTAGGTATGTATGATCTTACTGTCAAAATGGATCCATGTTGTGAAATTATTGTATTTTTGTGCATGTGTTAACAATAGTGACTTGTTTCTCAGGCCCAGAGTGTTGACGTTGGGCTTCCTGGGAGGAAGGGTGTATTCCTGCCCATACTGCCCCCTGCAGGGGCTCACAGACATGAGACTGGTCCAGCACTGTGTCGGCAGCCACACAGGAGAGAATGCTCCAGCTGTGAGTGAGCCTATTCTAACTTTCACCTAACTTTCAAACATGAACCTCAATAGCAAGAGCTGCAACATGTCTTGAATAGTAATTAATGCTAGATATTATATCTATACTGAACAAAAATATAAATGCAACATGTAAATTGTTAGTCTCATGTTTCATGAGCTGAAATAAAAGATCCCAGACATTTTTCATACTCACAAAAAGCGTATTTCTCTCAAATTCTGTGCACAAATTTGTTTACATCCCTGTTAGTGAGTATTTCTCCTTTGCCAAGATAATCCATCTACCTGACAGGTGTGGCATAACAATAAGTTGACTAAACAGCCGGATCGATACACAGGTGCACCTTGTGCTGGGAACAATAAAAGGCCACTCTAAAATGTGCAGTTTTGTCACAACATAATGTCACAGATGTCTCAAGTTGAGGGAGTGTGCAATTGGCATGCTGAGTGCAGGAATGTCCACCATAGCTGCTGCTAGAGAATTGAATGCTAATTTCTCTACTATGAGCCTTATCCAACATAATTTGAAAATTTGGCAGTATGTCCAACCGGCTTCACAACTGCAGACCATGTGTAACCACACCAGCTCAGGACCTGCACTTAGGCTTCTGCACCTGTAGGATCGTCTTAGACCAGACAGCTGAAGAAACTGTTTGCACAACCAAATAATTTCTGCACAAACTGTCAGGGAATCTCATCTGCATGGTCGTTGCCCCACCAGGGTCTTGACCTGACTGCCCTTCGGGGTAGTGACTGACTTCAGTGGGCAAATGCTCACTTTTAATGTCCACTGGTATACTGGAGAAGTATGCCCTTTACAGATGAATCCCTGTTTCAACTGTACCGAGGAGATGGCAGACAGCGTGTATGTCGTCGTGTGGGCAAGCGGAATGCTGATGTCAACGTTGTGAACAGAGAGCCCCATGGTGGCGGTGGGGTTATGGTATGGGCAGGCATAAGCTATGAATAACGAACACGATCACATTTTATCAATGGCAATTTGAATGCACAGAGATACCATGACGAGCTCCTTAGGACCATTGTCATGCCATACATCCACCGCTATCACCTCATGTTTCATCATGATAATGCATGGTCCCATGTCGCAAGGATCTGTACACATTTCCTCGAAGCTGAAAATGTCCCAGTTCTTCCATGGCCTGCATACTCACCAGACATGTCACCCATTGAGCATGTTTCAGTTCCTACGACAGCGTGTTTCAGTTCCTGACAATATCCAGCAACTTCTCACAGCCATTAAAGAGAAGTGGGACCACATTCCACAGGCCACAATCAACAGCCTGATCAACTCTATGCGAAGGAGATGTGTTGCACTGCATAAAGGCAAATGGTGGCCACACCAGATACTGACTGGTTTTCTGATCCACGCCTTACCTTTTTCTTTTAAGGTACCTGTTCTCTCAATTCTCTCATGATTGTAGACCAAGGTGAACCCAATTGACGCCTACAAGAGGAAGTTGACCTCCACAGCATATCTGTATTCCCAGTCATGTGAAATCCATATTTTAGGGCCTGTTAGTTTTTTACTCTGTCAGAGAACTAGTTAAAGCTCAAACCAAGTTTATTCACCAAATGGGTCAAACAGCTGAAAAGACAGACATGTTTCCACCAGCCCAAGTATTTATACCCTCCTTTAGGCGAAGTCTCCTCCTTGTACCTCTAAACGCTTACATCTTTGTTGCTAGACAGGAAGTTAAGTGATGTGTGTAATAAAACTGTTCCTTCTCCGTTCATCTAACCTGACCTGACCCCGGCCCACCTTCGCTGTTGCGCCTTCTTCCTCTTTGTCTGTGTGGGTGGACAATTTCAGTTTGTCAGTGGTGTACGCCAAGGAACTTAAACTTCCCACCTTCTCCACTGCTGTCCTGTCAATGTGTAATCACGAGCATTCTTACATACAGTGGCTTGCGAATGTATTCACCCCCTGGCATTTTTCCTATTTTGTTGCCTTACATCCTGGAATGAAAATATATATTTTTTTTATTTTTTTTATTGTGAAACAAGACAAAAAAAACAACTTGAGCGTGCATAACTATTCACCCCCCCCCCCCCCCCCAAAAAAAAGTCAATACTGTCATGACGTTGGCCTGGTGGTAGGTTTATGACAGTCATAAATACCTCTTTCCCCCTTTTTCCTCTCTACCCTACTGATGTTACATTTGCAAACCTCTTTGGTTAACATAGAGAGTCTGGGAACATCAGAAGGTGGGGGGAAATGAACTATATTCTGGTAATCCGACCAATTGAACATATGCGGTGGTACTTAATGAATATAATGTCAGTTCGGCTGTCATCTGAGACATTCTCATCAATGATAAGATGACAAACTCTACAGGTGAAAGTCTACACAGAGTTATCGGATTCCCATGGAATTGTTGTTCAATTTAAATGTCTGAATATGAAATTATTAGTGATGGGATGAAATGTGATTTTAAGCTTCTAAAATGTGAGATTTGGGTTTTCATAAGGTTAGGGCTCTGCTCAATCAGTGGCCCGCCCCTGTGAAGGCACATGGGCTATAAAACCTTTCAAACGCGCCTCCTCACCCTTCATATATAAAGCCTTGATGACAATGTAACCTCCTGTTCCGAGGATGTGAGGACGATGGTCCGATGTCAGAATGGTTCAGATAATAACTACAGAACGAAGCCAACATCAGCGTGAGCTTTGGTTGCGAATGGTATGAACTTTGAACTCTTATTCACTACAGAAGTGATACCTCCTAGCCGTTGAGTTAGCAACAGCCGCTGCAAATGAGGGTTAAGACGGAACAGACAGAGTATCCCGTCTACCACACAATGACATAACTACAACGTATCCAATTTACCAGCAGAGACATTCTTCAAAGGACTCTGTTGGGCAACACGGACTTCCATCTACCACCAACCTACTGAAGCGCAGCTCAGAGTAAATATTTATTGCATTTTCCTTTTCCAAATGCGCGGTAATCTAGAATGCATAAGAGACTGTATTTACGATAGCACAGCTTCGCCCTTTGTTCCTCAGTCTTCTCGCTCTTTCACTCTAACCCAGCCACTTTTCTTTTGTGTAACCAGCTGTCATCTGTTCCGCCCGCTAGGGACCTTTTCCTTTGACGTAATTTGCAATCAAGTCATGATTTAAATATGTGTATGTGTAATTAGTTAGGTATTTAGTAAATAAATAATTAAACCCAATTTTGTATTGCTGATTCAACTTGTTAGCCAGGGTTTGTGCAGATAACCAAGAATTTACAACTTTCAGATGAGACTGAATTAAGATGACGATTAATATTGACTGCTATTGATGTAAAATATTACTAGGTCTTTAAGAGTTTATTAGAAAGATAACAGCTCTATAAATATTATTTCGTGGTGCCCGACTCTCTAGTTAATTACATTTACATGATTAGCTCAGTCAGGTAATATTAATTACGGAGAAATTATTTTATAGAATAGCATGTCATATCACTTAATCCGGCATAGCCAAAGACACGACAATACTTTGTAGAGCAACCTTTTGCAGCAATTACAGCAGCAAGACTCTTGGGGTATGTCTCTATCAGCTTGGCACATCAAGCCACTTGGATTTTTGCCCATTCTTCAAGGCAAAACTGCTCCAGCTCCTTCAAGTTGGATGGGTTCTGCTGGTCTACAGCAATCTTTAAGTCATACCACAGATTCTCAATTGGATTGGGGTCTGGGCTTCGACTAGACCATTCCAAGTGATTTTTTTCCCCTTCAACCACCAACCAAGTGTTTCTTTAGCAGTATGCTTAGGGTCTCAGTCTCAAATCTCTGGGAGACTGAAACAGATTTCCCTCAATTTCCCTGTAGTCAGCGCCATCCACCATTCCTTCAATTCTGACCAGTTTCCCAGTCAGTTTTCTGCTCACTCTTCTGTAAAGCCCAGCTCTGTGGAGTGTACGGCTTAAAGTGGTCCTATGGACAGATACTCCAATCTCCGCTGTGGAGCTTTGCAGCTCCTTCAGGGTTATCTTTGGTCTCTTTGTTGCCTCTCTGATTAATGCCCTCCTTGCCTGGTCTGTGAGTTTTGGTGGGCGACCCTCTCTTGGCAGGTTTGTTGTGGTGCCATAATCGTTAAAACATTTTATAATGGATTTAATGGTGCTCTGTGGGATGTTCAAAGTTTCTGATTTTTTTTTAAACCCAACCCTGATCTGTACTTCTCCAGAACTTTGTTTCTGACCTTTTTGGAGAGCTCCTTGGTCTTGATGGTGCCGCTTGCTTGGTGGTGCCCCTTGCTTAGTGGTGTTTCAGACTTTGAGGCCTTTCAGAACAGGTGTGTATATATACTGAGATCATGTGACACCTAGATTGAACACAGGTGGAATTCACTTAACTAATTATGTGACTTCTGAAGGTAATTGGTTGCACCAGATCTTACTTAGTGGCTTCATAGCAAAGGGGGTGATACATATGCACGCACCACTTTAACTTTTTTTTTTTTTTTTTTCATTTCACCAATTTGGTCTATTTTGTGTATGGGGAAAAAGCAAAAACTCCAAAGGGGATGAATAATTTTGCAAGGCACTGTAGGCATTCCTCTTGTGCAGATGGGATAGGGCAGTGTGATGGCGATTGCATCGTCTGTGGACCTATTGGGGCAGTTAGCAAATTGAAGTGGGTATAGGGTGACAGGTAAGGATATGATCCTTGACTAGTTTCACGGATCCCTCTGGAACTTTCAATACGCACACCTGTTCCCTATTCCCACTGATTAGTACCTGTATAAGTGTGCCTTTTGGTTTCCATCGGGCTGTCCATTATTGTTACAATGTCCGTTGCTGCGTTTGAGTACCTGTGCTGTGTATTTTGGCTTTCGTGCCATTGTGGATTGCGCAGATGATTACGGGTCTCGTCCCGTGTGTTAATCAATGTGCGCGTGTGTTATTTATTCGAGGTACCCCTTGCTCTTTTGTTTTGGATTCCTACCCTGTGTGTTATGTGTTTGTTTGGTCTTCGTCCCCATGCCTTTTACATGGCCTTAATTTGGGCTTAATAAAAAACTTTAGGCGCAGGAATGTCCTTAGCAAGGGCGCTTCCTGTTTTAGTTTCTGCCTATAGGAAGGGAGGAGCAAAATGGAGTCTTGGTCAGATTTAACAAAAGGAGGGCAGGGGAGGGCCTTGTATGCATCCCGGAAATTATAAGAATAAAAATAAGAATGGTCCAGTGTTTTTCCAGCACCAGTGCTACAGTCAATATGCTGAAAGAATTTAGGTAGCCTTTTCCTCAATTTGCTTTGTTAAAATCCCCAGCTACAATAAATGCAGCCTCAAGATAAATGGTTTTCAGTTTGCATAAAGTCCAGTGAAGTTCCTTGAGGGATGTTGTGGTATCAGCTTGAGGGGGGATATACACGGCTGTGACAATAACCGAAGAGAATTCTCTTGGGAGATAATACATTCGGCATATGATTGCCAGGAATTCTAAGTCAGCTGAACAAAAGGACTTGAGTTCTTGTATGTTCTTACAATTACATAATGAGTCATTAACCATGAAGCATACACTCCCTGCCCTTCTTCTTCCCAGAGAGATATTTATTCCTGTCAGCGCGAAGCACTGAGAATGTAGGTGGCTGTACAGACTGACAGTATATCCCGAGAGAGCCATGTTTCCGTGAAACAGATTATTTTACAATCCCTGATGTCTCTCTGGAAAGCAGCCCTTGCCCCGATCTCATCAACTTTGTTATCTAGGTACTGGACATTAGCGAGTAATATAAGCGGTGGGTGGTGTGTGCACATCCTAAGTCTGACTAGAAGACCGCTTCGACTCCCTCTTCTCCGGCGATGTTGTTTTGGGTCGGCCTCTGGAATCAGTTCAAATGCCCTAGGTGGTGCAGACAAAGGATCCACTTCGGGAAAGTTGTATCCATGGTTGTAGTGTTGGTAAGTTGATGCCGCTCTGATATCCTATAATTCTTCCTGTCTGTGTGTAATAACACATAAGATTGGGTTGAGGTCAGCTAATCACTCTCCTTCTTGGTCAAATAGCCCATACACAGCTTGGAGGTGTTTTGGGTCATTGTCCTGTTGAAAAACAAATGATAGTCCCACTAAGCGCAAACCAAATGGGATAGCATAGCGCTGCAGAATGCTGTGGTAGCCATGCTGGTTAAGTGTAACTTGAATTCTAAATAAATCACTGACAGTGTCACCAGCAAAGCACCCCCACAGCATCACACCTCCTCTTCCATGCTTCATGGTGGGAACCACACATGCAGAGAACATCCGTTCACCTACTCTACGTCTCACAAAGACACGGTGGTTCGAACCAAAAATCTCAAATTTGGTCTCATCAGACCAAAAGACAGATTTCCACTGGTCTTAATGTTCATTGCTTGTGTTTCTCGGCCCAAGCATGTCTCTTCTTATTATTGGTGTCCTTTAGTAGTGATTTCTTTGCATCAGTTCGACCATGAAGGCCTGAACAGTTGATGTTGAGATGTGTCTGTTACTTGAACTCTGAAGCACTTATTTTGGCTGCAAGTTGAGGTGCAGTTAAATGTTGATTTCTGAGGCTGGTAACTCTAATGAACTTATCCTCTGCAGTAGTAGTAGATGTAACTCTGGATCTTCCTTTCCTGTGGTGGTCCTTATGAGACCCAGTTTCATCATAGCGCTTGATGATTTTTGCGACTGCGTTTAATCTTGCGACTAGCAAACCCATATCCGGGAGCATAATCATAGCCTCAAGCGCATTACCATTACCTATACATGAAAATCACAAATGAAATGAAATAAATATTCAAACACATGCTTAGCCTTTTGTTAACAACACTGTCATCTCAGATTTTCAAAATATGCGTTACAGCCAACGCTAGACAAGCATTTGTGTAAGTTTATCATGGCATAATGCTATGCTAGGCTCTGCTGGCAGCAGGCAACATTTTCACGAAAATAAGAAAAGCAACCAAATTAAATCATTTACCTTTGAAGAACTTCAGATGCTTTCACTCTGGAGACTCCCAGTTAGATAGCAAATGTTCCTTTTTTCCAAAAATAATATTTCTGTAGGCGAAAAAGCTTCCGTTTGTTCATCATGCTTGGCTGAGAAATCGACTTAAACTATAACGGCAAACTGTTTTCAAAATTTGAAATATCAACAGAAACACGGCAAACGTTGTTTAGGAACCATCCTCAAAGGTGTTTTTAACATATGTATTCAATAATTTATCCGTCGAGGCAATTGGTTTCTCATAAGAAAAGATTGGAAAAATGGCTACCTCAGTATTTTACGCAATATTTTCTCCGGGAGACACCATGTGACCACTCGCTATATATGGTCCCTTACAGCCATTCTCCAATGGAAATGCCTAAAAAGACGTTACAATGCTGTAGACACCTTGGGGAATGCGTGGAAAACGTAAGCTCATTCGTAGCTCATTCACAACCATATAAGGAGTCATTGGCATGAGGCGGTTTCAAAAAATGCAGCACTTCCTGATTGGATTTTTATCTGGGTTTCAGTTCTGTGGCACTCACAGACAATATCTTTGCAGTTTTGTAAACGTCAGAGTGTTTTCTTTCCAAAGCTGTCAATTATATGCATAGTCGAGCATCTTTGAGACAAAATATCTTGTTTAAAACGGGAACGTTTTCATCCAAAAATTTAAATAGCGCCCCCTATATCCAAGAGGTTAAAAGAAACTTTAAATTTTCCACATCGACTGAACTTCATGTCTTAAATGAATTATCAACTGTCGTTTCTCTTTGCTTATTTGAGCTGTTCTTGCCATAATATGGAGAAATACGGCTATTTTCTGTATAACACCCCTTCCTTGTCACAACACAGATGATTGGCTCACATGCATTGAAAAGGGAAGAGATTCCACAAATTAACTTTTTTTTAGTCATACCTGTTAATTTAAATGCATTTCAGGTGACTACCTCAAAGCTGGTTGAGAGAATACTCATATAAAATACACTGCTCAAAAAAACTAAGGGAACACTAAAATAACACATCCTAGATCTGAATGAATGAAATATTCTTATTAAATACGTTTTTCTTTACATAGTTGAATGTGCTGACAACAAAATCACACAAAAAATGATCAATAGAAATCAAATTTATCAACCCATGGAGGTCTGGATTTGGAGTCACACTCAAAATTAAAGTGGAAAACCACACTACAGGCTGATCCAACTTTGATGTAATGTCCTTAAAACAAGTCAAAATGAGGCTCAGTAGTGTGTGTGGCCTCCACGTGCCTGTATGACCTCGCTACATCGCCTGGGCATGCTCCTGGTGAGGTGGCGGATGGTCTCCTGAGGGATCTCCTCCCAGACCTGGACTAAAGCATCCGCCAACTCCTGGACAGTCTGTGGTGCAACGTGGCGTTGGTGGATGGAGCGAGACATGATGTCCCAGATGTGCTCAATTGGATTCAGGTCTGGGGAACGGGCGGGCCAGTCCATAGCATCAATGCCTTCCTCTTGCAGGAACTGCTGACACATTCCAGCCACATGAGGTCTAGCATTGTCTTGCATTAGGAGGAACCCATTGCCAACCGCACCAGCATATGGTCTCACAAGGGGTCTGAGGATCTCATCTCGGTACCTAATGGCAGTCAGGCTACCTCTGGCGAGCACATGGAGGGCTGGGCGGCACACCATGACTGACCCACTGCCAAACCGGTCATGCTGGAGGATGTTTCAGGCAGTAGAACGTTCTCCACAGCATCTCCAGACTGTCACATGTGCTCAGTGTGAACCTGCTTTCATCTGTGAAGAGCACAGGGCGCCAGTGGCGAATTTGCTAATCTTGGTGTTCTCTGGCAAATGCCAAACGTCCTACACGGTGTTGGGCTGTAAGCACAACCCCCACCTGTGGACGTCGGGCCCTCATTCCACCCTCATGAAGTCTGTCTGAACATGAAGTCTGTTTCTGACCATTTGAGCAGACACATGCACATTTGTGGTCTGCTGGAGGTCATTTTGCAGGGCTCTGCCAGTGCTCCTCCTGCTCCTCCTTGCACAAAGGCAGAGGTAGCGGTCCTGCTGCTGGGTTGTTGGCCTCCTCCACGTCTCCTGATGTACTGGCCTGTCTCCTGGTAGCGCCTCCATGCTCTGGACACTACGCTGACCGACACAGCAAACCTTCTTGCCACAGCTCGCATTGATGTGCCATACTGGATGACCTGAGCGACTTGTGTGGGTTGTAGACTCGGTCTCATGCTACCACTAGAGTGAAAGCACCGCCAGCATTCAAAGTGACCAAAACATCAGCCAGGAAGCATAGGCACTGAGAAGTGGTCTGTGGTCCCCACCTGCAGAACCACTCCTTTATTGGGGATGTCTTGCTAAATGCCTATAATTTCCACCTGTTGTCTATTCCATTTGCACAACAGCATGTGAAATTTGTCAATCAGTGTTGCTTCCTAAGTGGACAGTTTGATTTCACAGAAGTGTGATTGACTTGGAGTTACATTGTGTTGTTTAAGTGTTCCCTAGCAAGTGTTCCCTAGCAAGTATTTCAAACTAGAACCCAACAGGCCTCATTATGTATTTAAACTTTTATTCAACTAGGCAAGTCACCCTCCCCTAACCCGGGTGGCGCAGGGCCAAATGTGCTCCGCCCTATGGGACTCCTGATGATGGCCAGCTGTGATACAGGCTGGGATCGCACCAGGATCTGTAGTGACATCTCGAGCACTGAGATGCAGTGCCTTAGACTGCTGCGCCACTCGGGAGTCAATTGACTGATTTCCTTATATGAACTATACAGTAACTCGTGAAAATCTGAAATTGTCTGATGTTGCGTTTTATATTTTTGTTCAGTGTAAAAATAATTGGGATGTGCATTAGGATGTGCTGTTTGTTCTGTTTGGGAAGTCACCCCCTCTCTCCTCTAGGTGTGTCCCATCTGTGCTGCCACTGTTTGGGGCAATGCTAGTTACTGCAGCCGAAACCTCATCGGTCACCTGGCTATCAGGCATTATTTCAGCTGTGACACCTACATGGTGAGTGTCTCATAATCTCTCTGAAGTTATGCCAAGGAGTTCCATAGAAAAAAAATGTTTTACGATTTCCAAGAAATTATTCCTAGAAATACTTCAGAGGAAAACATTGTCCTGTTCTTGACAGCATTGTAAATCAATGCATTTTAAATTGCAACAGGCTGACTTTGCATTATTCTAACATACAGTACATACCATCATGTCTACTCTAGATGGTAGCCTAGAACACAATAGCTAATTTCCTTTCTAATTGTTGTGTCGTGTATTTTGTACATACCATAAACAAAGATGGTTCATGTTTGTTGATGTCCTACTTTTTACGGAATCCTCCTGTATGTTCCCAGAATATAGGGGAGGACGATTACACCCAACTCTGCCTTGCCATTCAGCAGTCACTGCGACAAGGCACCGGCATCAGAGTGACAACAAGACCCTAAGAGAGCTACACATTATGTTCCAACACAATACATACCTCTTCAACCGTTCCTTGCCACATCAATGATGTCTATGATGTTACTTATTGTGTGTGTATCCTGTTTCTTTTCTCTCCTTCTCCCCTCACAGGTGGCAATCATCATCATTCCCCAATCAGAAGACACACCTCCTCCTGTTTCCATTACCCAATCACATCCCCTTTCCCTTGGTTTAAAAACCCATTCAGTTGTTTCCTCTGTCTCTCTGTGTGTCTCTCTCTGGGTCTCTCTCTCTGGGTCTCTCTCTCTGGATTGAGCTCTCTTTTGTTTTTGCAACTACATGTCACTTTGTCCCCACCTGTGAGTTTTGTTATGGTGTTTGACTGTTTGTTTGATGGTGAGAAAAGGGGGTACCAAGACAAGTTGCCTTTGGGCCTACATTACCCGTAGGAATACTTTGTCTAAATACCCTAGTTCAAACTGGGCGGACCACCCGCTGTATTTTTGGTTAGTTAGTTAGCTGTATTGAAGTAGGCTAGTCTAGCTTAGGGGTGTTTTGGATATTTCTTTCTTTCTTTGGGTCCAGCTCAGCCCCTTTTCCTGCCCCCCTTTGCTGTGTGTTTAAAAATAAACCCTGAGTGTTTGACGGTAATTTAGTTGTCTGTGGTTTTTCGTTCTCACTGTTACTTTGTCACTATTATACTTTGCATGAGTTATGTTACGGGTCTCGTTACACCACCCCCCCCTCCCCAGACTGCCGGGCCAAAGGGATTCGTAACAGTGTCGTATGTTCCTGGAAAGCAATTGCATATCCCTTCTGCGAGTTATTTCTCTGTATTCCATTTTCATTCCACTTTCACACAATGTGTCCATTACAGTAGGTCTCGTCCTTGGTGGGTTCTTCGAGTTAAAGTGTACAATAGAGTATGTGATTATTTAGTTAGTCAGGCAGATCTATGTAAAGGTTCTACTCATGAAATCATGTTCACAGACAAGTTTTGCTGTGGGGCATCCAATGCTCATAGAACATGGATCTGTACCGAGTGGACAAAACATTAGGGACACTTCTTTCCATGACCTGGACTGACCAGGTGAGTACAGGTGAAAGCTATGATCCCTTATTTCACCTGTTATATCCACTTCAATCCATGTAGATGATTTGATTAGGATCTCTTGTAGTTATAATTTGGACTAATCTTCCAAGAGTCCTTAAACATTAAAATACAATTTATAATATGATCTCATTTTCACATATAAAACACTGTTACAAACAACAGACAAAATACACTGACATACTGACCAGATAAATACTCTAATAGAATGATTCCTTCATCTACCATAGTATTACACAACCTTGCGGTTTATTGTAATTAAATGGTTTTAAAGTATTGAGAGGAGGAAGGGGAGTGCTTACCAAGGTACACAATAGTACATTTTGGTAGACGGAAGGTGCTATTTGGTAAAAGGGGTGAATTGGTCATCAAAAAGAAAGGACCAAGGACTCTTCATATAATTAATTAAAATGCCTTTATTTGTATGGCATGTTCAATAGAAACAACGTTTTACAAATCTGACGTGTTTTGGCTGCATGGCCTTCGTCAGGGAGTACAACGAAATAATACAATGTCCTCTTTTTTGAACAGCTTTTCCAATTAGCCCTAATTTGAAGAGGGACTGGTTACAAAATTGATTGGACACACCTAGTAAGCAATACTATACACATAAAGTGAAATACTGTATCTATGTTATCAAAAAATTCAACTCCAAGCTGGAAGTATCAGAATGCCTAGAAAGGTAGTTTTAAATTTATATGACTGGGAGAAGTGTCAAGAACAAGAGAGCAATATATTCCATAGTACACTAGAACACATCAAACACAAACAACAACAGTCTAAACATAGCTGAGGGAAATTGAGCAAAATGTCCACTAGATGACAGCAAATGGACCTATCACTACCCTCCAGGAAGGGTGAGTAATCCCTATCTTCATTTAAACCAGGGTACTTAGTGGCCTGTAGGTTGTAAATCCATATCTTCATTTAAACCAGGGTACTTAGTGGCCTGTAGTTTGTAAATCCCTATCTTCATTTAAACCAGGGTATTTAGTGGCCTGTAGTTTGTAAATCCATATCTCCATTTAAACCAGGGTACTTAGTGGCCTGTAGTTGGTAAATCCATATCTTCATTTAAACCAGGGTATTTAGTGGCCTGTAGTTTGTAAATCCATGTCTTCATTTAAACCAGGGTATTTAGTGGCCTGTAGTTTGTAAATCCATATCTTCATTTAAACCAGGGTACTTAGTGGCCTGTAGTTGGTAAATCCATATCTTCATTTAAACCAGGGTATTTAGTGGCCTGTAGTTTGTAAATCCATGTCTTCATTTAAACCAGGGTACTTAGTGGCCTGTAGTTGGTAAATCTAAAAACTTTCCTTTTTGGTTTAACTGTTTAAGACGGTCCCCTTTTCTAATAGAGTCCGGAACATGATCAATACCCATAGCTTGTAGGGGGCAGGGTTGCCATGGTGTAGGGACTTGTAGTGCCTTGCCATGGGGTAGTCTTCATTGCCTACCCGTATGGCGTACTTGTGTTCTGCTAAGCGGTCTTGAAGGCGTCTCTTTGTCCGTCCAATGTAGAAAACCTTGCACTGTGGACATTCCAATCTATAGATGACATGGGTGGTTTTGCAGTTAATGAGATGCTTGACGTAATACACCATTTTATAAGTTGTGTCAACAGAATACTTTTTCTGTGAAATATTTCTGCAATGGTTACATTTAAAAGAGCCCTTGGGTTTGTGGTCAAGCCAAGTTTTGTTTGAGTCACCAGGAAGATAACTGTGGACTAATTTGTCATTTAGTGTAGGACATCTCTTAAAGCTTATGACTGGTGGCTCTGGGAAGACTTGGCGTAGAAGCATATCACTTTGGATGATTCCCCAATTATTTGTAATTATTATTATGTTCTCTGCTTCAGTGCTGTATTTTGTAACAAAATACACTCTCTCTGATGTATCACAAGGCACTCTCCTTGGCAACAAGTTCTCTCTGTCAGGTATTCCAACTCTTATACCTGCATCTTTCAGGACCTAAACATGCCATACAAATTTAATTTATTACATGAAGAGTGCCTTGGTCCTCCTTTCTTTTTGCGTTTTAAAGTATTGTTTGAATTTATATATTGAACGTTTTATTGGTTTGTTCAGACAAATTATTAAATTCATTATTGCTCTGAATCAAAATGTTATTCTGCCAATTTATCTTTTCTGCTGTGATAACACATGGGTGGTGGACAATCTATTCTTAGTATTGACTTAATGTCTGTCTCTTACCAACTGAATACTGTTGTGAATGGAGTTTGGTTGTTTTAAAATATGTACATTGTGAAATAAAATAAGCATGTTTTTTTCAATTATCTTATAGATTAATGACCAAGCAAAAGCACTGTGCATGACAACAACAGAATAATAATTTCTCCACCTTAAAACAATCCTTGCTGCTTTGTTCTGTTCAATCTGCAGCCTCCTAATTTCACCTGCTGATGCATTTCCAGAGACAATAGAACAGTAGTTCATCTGACTCCCAATTAATGCTTGGGATGTTTGCTTAAGAATATTTCCCAGTAAATATTTAGGTATCCTTCTGATCATGCATACAGTTAATAAAAAAAATAAAAAAAAGTTTAGTTATTTGAGACGACCGTGATAAGCAGTTGTCTAGCTGCACCCCTAGTAGTTTGGTTTCTGACACTTCCTGAATTTGTACTCCCCAATTTGCGATAAGCATGCTGATTGGCTGTGATCAGATCATTCTTTTTCCATAATTCCACCCATATTTGGGATGGCAGGTAGCCTAGTGGTCAGTGTTGGGCAAGTAACAAAAGGTTGCTAGATCAAATCCCAGAGCTGATAAGGTACAAATCTGTCATTCTGCCCCTGAACGTTCTGCCCCACTGTTCCTAGGCTGTCATTGTAAATAAGAATTTGTTCTTAACTGACTTGCCTAGTTAAATGAAGGTTAAATAACCCTACATTTTCATATCGTCTTGTCACAGTCAGTATAAGTATTGTTAATTGCAATGTAGGTTGTGACTGTTCATAACGATCTGACACTTTTTAATGACAAGACATGATTAAACACAACTAAATGTTTCCCTGTTTGAGCTTTGTGAACAATAATGCAGCAGTGTGATTTCAATTGTGATTGTTCAAGTGTATTTTGATAATTTTGCATTAAACACTTACTTCCCTCAAACTGTTTTCTTAAATAGTCTCAAGTGTCTTCACCGATATCATCTGCATATATAGTAAGGTCAAAAATTATTGTCCCTCTTAATAAAGATGAGCAAGAAAGACTGTATAAAATAAATAATACAAATATTGAGCTATATTGTGTGCTGGAACAAATGTGTAAATTATATTTCATACTAATAAAAAAAGCAAAGCAAAAAAAAAAAAAATGTCCAAATAACTTCACAGATCAAGTGAAAAGGTTTTAAACACTGTTTCCCATGCTTGTTCAATTAACCATAAACAATTAATGAACATGCACCTGTGGAATGGTCATTAAGACACTAACAGCTTACAGACGGTAGGCAATTAAGGTCACAGTTACAAAAACTTAGGACACTAAAGAGGCCTTTCTACTGACTCTGGAAAAACACCAAAAGAAAGATGCCCAGGGTCCCTGCTCATCTGCGTGAATGTGCCTTAGGCATGCTGCAAGGAGGCATGAGTACTGTAGATGTGGCCAGGGAAATAAATTGCAATGTCCGTACTGTGTGACGCCTAAGACAGCGCTACAGGATGGACAGCTGAACGTCCTCACAAAGGCAGACCACGTGTAACAACACCTGCACAGAATCGGTACACCCGAACATCACAACTGCGGGACAGGTACAGGATGGCAACAACAACTGCCCGAGTTACACCAGGAACACACAATTCCTCCATCAGTGCTCAGACTGGCTAGGCTGAGAGAGGCTGGACTGAGGGCTTGTAGGCCTGTTGTAAGGCAGGTCCTCACCAGACATCACCGGCAGCAACGTCGCCTGTGGGCACAAACCCATCGTCGCTGGACCAGACAGGCCTGGTAAAAAGTGTTCTTCACTGATGAGTCGCGGTTTTGTCTCACCAGGATTGATGGTCGGATTCATGTTTATCGTCGAAGGAATGAGCATTACAGTGAGGCCTGTAATCTGGAGCGGGATCGTTTTGGAGGTGGAGGGTCCGTCATGGTCTGGGGCGGTGTGTCACAGCATCATCGGACTGAGCTTGTTGTCATTGAAGGCAATCTCAATGCTGTGTGTAACAGGGAAGCCATCCCTCTCCCTCATGTTGTACCCTTCCTGCAGGCTCATCCTGACATGACCCACCAGCATGACAATGCCACCAGCCATACTGCTCGTTCTGTGTGTGATTTCCTGCAAGACAGGAATGTCAGTGTTCTGCCATGGCCAGCGAAGAGCCCGGATTTCAAACCCATTGAGTACGACTGGGACCTGTTGGATCGGAGGGTGAGGGCTAGGGCCATTCCCCCCAGAAATGCCACACCAGATACTGACTGTTACTTTTGATTTTGACCCCCCCCCTTTGTTCAGCGACATATTATTCCATTTCTTTTAGTCACATGTCTGTGGAGACATAAAATGTATGTCTCAGTTGATGAATCTTGTTATGTTCATACAAATATTTACACGTGAAGTTTGCTGAAAATAAATGTTGACAGTGAGAGGATGTTTATTTTTTGCTGAGTATACAAGTTTAAAAAAAGATAGGGCTCAATTATTTTCAATAGCTTTCAATACCTCAACTTACGAGGACAACGGCACTGAGCCTTTTCATCAAATATTTTATGAGAATAGAGGTTTTGGCATCGAAAAATGAGAACAAATGCATAAAAGTACTTCATACCTACTGGATCTTTGATGTTATGGAGCTATTTTGCTTCCACTGACCCTGGGGCCTTTAAGGTCAACGGCATCATGAACTATACTCAGTACCAGGACATTTTAACTAAAAACCTGGTTGTCTCTGCCAGGAGTGGATCTCCCAGTGAGACAATAACCCAAAACATACAGTACCTGTCAAAAGTTTGGACACACCTACTCATTCAAGGGTCTTCTTTATTTTGACTATTTTCTACATTGTATAATAATAGTGAAGACATCAAAACTATGAAGTAACACATATGGAATCATGTAGTAGCCAAACAAGTGTTAAACAAATCAAAAATATATTTAATTTCTGAGATTCTTCCAAGTAGCCACCCTTTGCCTTGATAACAGCTTTGCACACTCTTGGCATTCTCTAAACCAGCTTTATGAGGTAGTCACCTGGAATGCAATTCAAATAGCAGGTGTGCCTTGTTAAAATTTAATTTGTGGAATATATTTCCTTCTTAATGCGTTTGAGCTAATCAGTTGTTGTGACAAGGTATTTTTTTTTTAAATGTAACAAGTTCTTAATTCCAAACCCTAACTCGGACGACTCTGGCACAATTGTGTGCCACCCTATGGATCTCCCAATCACGGCCGGTTGCAATACAGCCTGGAATCTCCACCCAGCACAGCCAGAAGAGGACTGCCCACCCATCAGAGCCTGGTTCCTCTCTAGGTTTCTTCCTGGGTTCCTGACTTTCTAGAGAGTTTTTCCAAGCCACTGTGCTTCTACCATCTGCATTGCTTGCTGTTTGGGGTTTTAGGCTGGGTTTCTGTACTAGGGCCTGTAATTACGCCTAGCACTAATATGCAGTGCCGTAGACTGCTACGCCACTCGGGAGCCACAGGTAGGGGTGGTATACAGAAGATACAGCAAAAACCATCAAGCGCTATGATGAAACTGGCTCTCATGAGGACAGCCACAGGAAAGGAAGACCCAGTGTTACCTCTGCTGCAGAGGATAAGTTCATTAGACTTACCGGCCTCAGAAATCGGCATTTAACTGCAGCCAAAATAAATTCTTCACAGAGTTCAAGTAACAGACACATCTCAACATCAACTTTTCAGAGGAGACTGCGTGAATCAGGCCTTCATGGTCGAATTGATGCAAAGAAACCACTACTAAATGGCATCAATAAGAAGAAGAAGACTTGCTTGGGCCGAGAAACACGAGCGATGGAAATTAGACTGGTGGAAATCTGTCCTTTGGTCCGATTAATCAAAATTTGAGTTTTTTGGTTCCAACCGCCTTGTCTTTGGGATCTTTGCATGTGTGGTTCCCACCATGAAGCATGGAGGAGGAAGGGTGATGGTGTGCAGGTGCCCTGCTGGTAAGGAACACATAACCAGCATGGCTACCACAGCATTCTGCAGGGATACGCCATCCCATCTGGTTTGCCCTTAGTGGGACTATAATTAGTTTTTCAACATGGTAATGACCCAAACCACACCTCCAGGCTGTGTAAGGGCTATTTGACCAAGAAGGAGAGTGATGGAATGCTGCATCAGATGACCTGGCCTCCACAATCACTCGACCTCAACCCAATTGAAATGGTTTGGGATGAGTTGGTGCGCAGAGTGAAGGAAAAGCAGCCAACAAGTGCTCAGCAGATGTGGAAACTCCTTCAAGACTGTTGGAAAAGCATTCCAGGTTAAGTGACTACCTCATGAAGCTGGTTGAGAGAATGCCAAGAGTGTGCAAAGCTGTAAATGTTTTATTTTACCTTTATTTAACAAGGTAGGCCATTTGAGAAGTTCTCATTTACAAGTGCGACCTGGCCCAGATAAAGCAAAGCAGTGCAACAAAATCAACAACACACAGTTCCACATGGGATAAACAAACGTACAGTCAATAAAACAATAGAAAATCTGTATACAGTGTGTGCAAGTGAAGTAAGGAGTTAAGGCAATAAATAGGCCATAGTGGTGAAATAATTACAATTTTGCAATTAACACTGGAGTAATAGATGTGCAGGTGAAGATGTGCAAGTAGAAATACTGGTGTGTAAAAGAGAAGAAAAAACTTAAACAAATATGGGGATGAGGTAGGGAGTTGGATGGTCCATTTACAGATGGGCTGTGAACAGCTGCTCTGTAAGCTGCTCTGACAGCCGATGCTTGAAGTTAGTGAGGGAGATATAAGTCTCCAACTTCAGTGATTTTTGCAATTCGTTCCAGTCATTGGCAGCAGAGAACTAGAAGGAAAGGCGGCCAAGGAGGTGTTGGCTTTGGGGAAGACCAGTGAAATATACCTGCTGGAGCGTGTGCTACAGGTGGGTGTTGCTATGGTGACCAGTGAGCTGAGATAAGGCAGAGATTTACCTAGCAAAGACTTATAGATGACCTGGAGCCAGTGGGTTTGGCGAGAGCATACAGGTCGCAATGGTGGGTAGTATATGGGGCTTTGGTGACAGAACATATGGCACTGTGATAGACTGCATCCAATTTGCTGAGTAGAGTGTTGGAGGCTAATTTGTAAATGACATCGCCGAAGTGAAGGATCGGCAGGAGATTCAGTTGTACAAGGGTATGTTTGGCAGCATGAGTGAAGGATGCTTTGTTGCGAAATAGGAAGCCGATTCTAGATTTTTTTTAAATGATTGGAGATGCTTAATATGAGTCTGGAAGGAGAGTTTACAGTCTAGCCAGACACCTAGGGTATTTGTAGTTGTCCACATATTCTAAGTCAGAACCGTCCAGAGTAGTGATGCTAGTTGGGCGGGCGGGTGAGGGCAGCGATTGGTTGAAGAGCATGCATTTAGTTTTACTAGCATTTAAGAGCAGTTGGAGGCCACGGAAGGAGTGTTGTATGGCATTGAAGCTTGTTTGGAGGTTTATTAACACAGTGTCCAAAAAAGGGCCAGATGTATACAGAATGGTGTCGTCTGCATAGAGGTGGATCAAGGAATCACCCGCAAGAAGAGCGACATCATTGATATATACAGAGAAAAGAGTCGGCCCGAGATTTGAACCCTGTGGAGACTGACAGAGGTCCGGACAACAGGCCCTCCGATTTGACACACTGAACTCTATCTGAGAAGTAGTTAGTGAACCAGGTGAGGCAGTCATTAGAGAAACCAAGGCTATTGAGTCTGCCGATAAGAATACGGTGATTGACAGAGTCGAAAGCCTTGGCCAGGTCGATGAAGAAGGCTGCACAGTACTGTCTTTTATCGATGGCGGTTATGCTATCGTTCATCAAGGCAAAGGGTGGCTACTTTGAAGAATCTCAAATATAAAATGTTTTTTTTATTCATTTTTTGCTAACTACATGATTCCGTAGGTGTTATTTCATAGTTTTGATGTCTTCACTATTTTCAACAATGTAGAAAATAGTACAAACAAAGAAAAACCCTTGAATGAGTAGGTGTGTCTAAACTTTTGACTGATACTGTACATCAAAATCCACAAATAAATGGTTAATTGACTACAAAATCAACATTTTGCAATGGCCATCCCAGTCTCTGGACGTAAATCCCATTGAAAATTTGTGGTTTGAATTGAAGAGTACCATAAGCGCAGACAATGGAAAGATCCAGAAAGATTCTGTATGGAGGAATGGTATAAGATCCCTCCCAATGTGTTCTCCAATCTAATAAACCATTTTATAAAAACGGTCAGTGCCATTATCCTTGCAAGGTGAGGTATTGAAAACAGGGGTGGCAATACTTTTTACCCATATCTTTTGAGAAGAAAAATACTATTTGTTAAACAAATATATACAGTGGGGCAAAAAAGTATTTAGTCAGCCACCAATTGTGAAGGTTATCCCACTTAAAAAGATGAGAGAGGCCTGTAATTTTCATCATAGGTACACTTCAACTATGACAGACAAAATGAGAAAACAAAATCCAGAAAATCACATTGTAGGATTTTTAATTAATTTATTTGCAAATTATGGTGGAAAATAAGTATTTGGTTAACAACAAAAGTTTATCTCAATACTTTGTTATATACACTTTGTTGGCAATGACAGAGGTCAAACGTTTTCTGTAAGTCTTCACAAGATTTTCACACACTGTTGCTGGTATTTTGGCCTATTCCTCCATGCAGATCTCCTCTAGAGCAGTGATGTTTTGGGGCTGTTGCTGGGCAACAGGGACTTTCAACTCCCTCCAAATATTTTCTATGGGGTTGAGATCTGGAGACTGGCTAGGCCACTCCAGGACCTTGAAATGCTTTTTACGAAGCCATTCTGCGTTGCCCGGGCGGTGTGTTTGGGATCATTGTCATGCTGAAAGACCCAGCCACGTTTCATCTTCAATGCCCTTGCTGATGGAAGGATACATGGCCCTATTCATTCTTTCCTTTAAATGGATCAGTCGTCCTGGTCCCTTTGCAGAAAAACAGCCCCAAAGCATGCTGTTTCCACCCCCATGCTTCACAGTAGGTATGGTGTTCATTTGGATGCAACTCAGCATTCTTTGTCCTCCAAACACGACGAGTTGAGTTTTTACCAAAAAGTTATATTTTGGTTTGATCTGACCATATGACATTCTCCCAATCTTCTTCTGGATCATCCAAATGCTCTCTAGCAAACTTCAGACGGGCCTGGACATGTACTGGCTTAAGCAGGGGGACACGTCTGGCACTGCAGGATTTGAGTCCCTGGTGGCGTAGTGTGTTACTGATGGTAGGCTTTGTTACTTTGGTCCCAGCTCTCTGCAGGTCATTCACTAGGTCCCCCTGTGTGGTTCTGGGATTTTTACTCACCGTTCTTGTGATCATTTTGACCCCACGGGGTGAGATCTTGCGTGGAGCCCCAGATCGAGGGAGATTATTAGTGGTCTTCTATGTCTTCCATTTCCTAATAATTGCTCCCACAGTTGATTTCTTCAAACCAAGCTGCTTATCTATTGCAGATTCAGTCTTCCCAGCCTGGTGCAGGTCTACAATTTTGTTTCTGGTGTCCTTTGACAGCTCTTTGGTCTTGGCCATAGTGGAGTTTGGAGTGTGACTGTTTGAGGTTGTGGACAGGTGTATTTAATACTGATAACAAGTTCTGACTAGTGGCTGACTAAATACGTTTTTGCCCCACTATATGTATATATATAAGTATACCATTTTCATTTGTATTTGAGCGTACAATATAGCTCCGTATTTGTATGAAGTATTATATACTATTTTTTTGATAATCTTTATCAAGGGGGACAATCATTCTGGACCTGACTGTACATGTGTGTATGTAGAGGTGTGTGTTTATGTGTGTGTGTGAAAAGGTGTGTGGACAAGTCATCTGTCGACTGTAGGTGAATTATGACACTTTGTTTCTTGCTCTGTCAATTATTGATCTTGCCATCACATGTACTTTTATCTGGTCCATCGGACGAGCTTAGCACCTTTTACAAGTCTGTCTGAGAGGCCAAGGCTACTAATTCTTAGTGTTCCATACTAAGGGATTCTTTGACTAGGGAGTAAACATGGGGAGGAGAACTACATATTTAGTCATCCTTCATATTTCATGGATCTTATGTGAAAATGTCTTATCTCTGGTAAGGTTATGTTGCATTTATCTGTTTATTTATATATTGGTGAAAATGAGATACATGTCTCAAAGAAACATCAATATAGATTTAGTACTGGTATTGAATGGTTTTCTTTGTTATTAAGATACTGTAATATGATTTATGTTGACCTAATTTGCATTTTCATTTTAAATTAGTATAATGCCTCATTTGCATTGTTACAATGGTCACTTACTTTCTCTAAACAATGGTACGTTTTCCCTCTGTTGCTTGTCAGCCTACACCAAGAGTTTTAGGTAAGTGGATTTTCTTATTTTCTTTTCAATATTTCAAATAGAATGTCACCTATTCAAAGCTGTCATTTACTGTATGTCCTTTACATTTATTCTACAGAATATGATGTGGATGGTGGAAGGGACATGGACATCTTTGATATCAATGAAGGTTTGTCAGTTAGGATGTTACTTAATCTTGTTTCTAATAACTTAATGGGAGTTTCATAGCAATGTGCTGTGTGTGTGTGTGTGTGTGTGTGTGTGTGTGTGTGTGTGTGTGTGTGTGTGTGTGTGTGTGTGTGTGTGTGTGTGTGTGTGTGTGTGTGTGTGTGTGTGTGTGTGTGTGTGTGTGTGTGTGTGTGTGTGTGTGTGTGTGTGTGTGTGTGTGTGTGTGTGTGTGTGTGTGTGTGTGTGTGTGTGTGTGTGTGCTTGGTCCTAACAGAGGCTGGGTTAAACCTGGTGGAGGGGGATATTGAGCTTGATGAGGTGAGTTAATAAGTACTTCTGCTGGTCTTCACTTTAACAATGACATGTTATATCAAGCATAGAAATAGAAAGACAATAATGGGGAAGTTCCATTGATTGCAGACCACAGCAATTTAATTGGGCAATTATATTTCTATGATATCAGCTCACTGCCCAGGCTTAACAGAACTAAATGATTTATTATTTCTTTTTTTGTCAAATGTAATCTACGGCTGACTCAGAAACAAGGCCGGAATTCTATAATAGGGGATCAATACAGATGGCCAAAGACTGTTCCCTACTACTTTGAGGATGACTTGGGTAAGACCATATATGTAGATACAATATAATACATACAGTGCATTCGGAAAGTATTCAGACCCCTTGACGTTACAACCTTATTCTAAAATTAATTAATAGATTGAATTACTTATTTTCCTCATCAATCTACACACAATAACCCATGATGACAAAACATGTTCTTAAATTTTTTTGCAAATGTATAAAAACTTACAAAACAGAAATACCTTATTTACATAAGTATTCAGACCCTTTGCTACGAGACACAATATTGAGCACAGGTACATCCTGTTTCCATTGATCATCCTTGAGATGTTTCTACAGCTTTATTGGAGTCCACCTGTGGTAAATTCAAATGATTGGACATGATTTGGATAGACACACACTTGTCTATATAAGGTCCCACAGTTGACAGTGAAAGTCAGAGCAAAAACCAAGCCATGAGGTCAAAGGAATTATCCGTAGAGTGCAGAGACAGGATTGTTTCGAGGCACAGGGGTACCAACATTTTTTCGCAGCATTGAAGTTCCCCAAGAGCACAGTGGCATCCATCATTCTTAAATGATAGAAGTTTGGAACCACCAAGAACTCTTCCTAGAGCTGGCTGCCCAGCCAAACTGAGCAATCAGGAGAGAAGGGCCTTGGTCAGGGAGGTGACCAAGAACCCGATGGTCACTCTGACAGAGCTCCAGAGTTCCTCTGTGGAGTTAGGAGAACCTTCCAGATGGACAACAAACTCTGCAGCACTCCACTCCAGGCCTTTATGGTAGAGTGGCCAGACGGAAGCCTCTCCTCAATAAAAGGTACATGACAGCCTGCTTGGAGTTTGCCAAAAGGCACCTAAAGGACTCTCAGACCATGAAAAACAAGATTCTCTGGTCTGATGAAACCAAGATTGAACTCTTTGCCCTGAATGCCAAGCGTCACGTTTGGAGGAAATCTGGCACCATCCCTACGGTGCAGCATGGTGGTGGCAGCATTATGCTGTGGGGATGTTTGTCAGCGGCAGGGACTGGGAGACTAGTCAGGATCAAGCAAAAGATGAAATAAGCAAAGTACAGAGAGAGATCCTTGATGAAAACCTTCTCCAGAGTACTCAGGACTTCAGACTGGGGCAAAGGTTCACCTTCCAACAGGACAACAACCCTAAGCACACAGTCAAGACAATGCAGGAATGGCTTCGGAACAAGTCTCTGAATGTCCTTGAGTGGCCCAGCCAGAGCCTGGACTTGAACCCGATCTAACATCTCTGGAGAGACCTGAAAATAGCTGTGTAGTGATGCTCCCCTTCCAAGCTGACAGAGCTTGAGAGGATCTGCAAAGAAGAATGGGAGAAACTCCCCAAATACAGGTGTGCCAAGCTTGTAGTATCATACCCAAGGAGACTCAAGGCTGTAATCACTGCTAAAGGTGTTTTAATCAAGTACTGAGTAAAAGGTCTGCATACTTATGTAAATGTGACATTTCAGATTTACATTTGTAATATATTTGCAATTTAAAAAAAAATAAAGAACTGTTTTTGCTTTGTCATTATGGGGTATTGTGTGTAGCTTGATAAGGCGGAAAAAGCGATTTAAACAATTTTAGAATAAGGCTGTAACGTAGGGGTCTGAATACTTTCTGAATGCAGTGTACATCTACACTGAACAGAAATATAAACACATAATTTAAAGTGTTGCTTCCATATTTCATGAGCTGAAATAAAAGATCCCAGAAATGTTGCATACGCATAAAAAGCTTATTTCTCTCAAGTTTTGTGCACAAATTTGTTTAAATCAAATCAAATGTATTTATATAGCCCTTCGTACATCAGCTGATATCTCAAAGTGCTGTACAGAAACCCAGCCTAAAACCCCAAACAGCAAGCAATGCAGGTGTAGAAGCACGGTGGCTAGGACAAACTCCCAAGAAAGGCCAAAACCTAGGAAGAAACCTAGAGAGGAACCAGGCTATGAGGGGTGGCCAGTACTCTTCTGGCTGTGCCGGGTGGAGATTATACAGAACATGGCCAAGATGTTCAAATGTTCATAAATGACCAGCATGGTCAAATAATAATAATCACAGTAGTTGTCGAGGGTGCAGCAAGTCAGCACCTCAGGAGTAAATGTCAGTTGGCTTTTCATAGCCGATCATTAAGAGCATCTCTACCACTCCTACTGTCTCTAGAGAGTTGAAAACAGCAGGTCTGGGACAGGTAGCACGTTCGGTGAGCACATCCCTGTTAGTGAGCATTTCTCCTTTGCCAAGATAATCTATACACCTGACAGGTGTGGCATATCAAGAAGCTGATTAAACAGCCTGATCATCACACAAGTGCACCTCGTGCTGGAGTCAACAAAAGGTCACTCTAAAATGTGCTGTTTTATCCTACATGGCAATGCCACAGATTACTCAAATTTTGAGGGAGCGTGCAATTGGCATGCTGACTGTAGGAATGTCCACCAGAGCTGTTGCCAGAGAATTCAATTTTAATTTCTTTACCATAAGCCGCCTCCAACGTTGTTTTGGAGAACTTGGCAGTACGCCCAACCAGCCTCACAACCACAGACCACTTGTATGGCGTTGTGTGGGCGAGCGGTTTGCTGATATCAAATGTTGTGAACAGAGTGTCCCATGGTGGTGGGGTTAAGATATAGGCATTTATTAGCTACAGACAACAAACACAATTGCATTTTATCAATGGCAATACGTATGCACAGGGATACCGTGATGAGATCCTGAGGGGCAATTGTTATGCCATTCATCCGCCGCTATCATGTTTCAGCATGATAATGCACGGCTCCATGTGGCAAGGATCTGTACACAATTCCTGGAAACTGAAAATATCTTCTCAGTCATGTGAAATCCATAGATTAATAAATGTTTTCAATTGACTGATTTCTTTATATGAACTGTAACTCAGTAAAGTCTTTGAGATTGCTGCGTTTATATTTTTGCTTAGTATAATACACATTCACTTTGAGACATGTTTTTGGTTCTAAAGGTTGACTATTTAAGAGGGGCAATACATGAATTTACGCAATGATACTATTTTATGGTCCATTGCTCGAAATAGGTCATGTGGCATAGTCTTCAATTGAATGTGTAATTTCATGGTTACAAGACATATCTTCTATTCACAACACAGAGATAAATGCAAAAGGTGTTATCCTGAAGGCCTTTGAACAGTACCGACTGAAGACCTGTATCGACTTCAACCCTTGGGAGGGAGAGCAGAACTACATTTCCATTTTCAAAGGAAGCGGGTACTGTACGCTGTTATGGACTGCTCTGTTTTTATGTTGATTTATAATGTTTCTACATTGTGCTTTCAAGATACTGAACATACATGACTGCATAAAATGTATATACAGTACTAGTCAAAAGCATTACAAGTGAAGCAAAGCTGTCATCAAGGCAAAGGGTGGCTACTTTGAAGAATCTCAAATATAAAATATATTTTGAATTGTTTAACACATTTTTGGTTACTACATGATTCCATATGTGTTATTTCATAGTTTTGATGTCTTCACTGTTATTCTACAATGTAGAAAATATTTAAAATAAAGAAGACCCTTGAATGAGTAGGTGTGTCCAAACTTTTGACAGGTACTGTATGTTTGGGGTTATTGTCTCACTAGGAGATCCACTCCTGGCAGTACACTACCGTTCAAAAGTTTGGGGTCACTTAGAAATGTCCTTGTTTTTCAAAGAAATACATTTTTTGTCCATTGAAATAACATAAATTTGATCAGAAATACAGTGTAGACATTGTTAATGTTGTAAATGACTATGACTGAGAAACAGACGCCTCACAAGTCCTCAACTGGCAGCTTCATTAAATAGTACCTGCAAAACACCAGTCTCAACGTCAACAGTGAAGACGCGACTCCGGGATGCTGGCCTTCTACTCCGGGATGCTGTCTGTGTTCTTTTGCCCATTAATCTTTTATTTTTATTGGCCAGTCTGAGAGATGGCTTTTTCTTTGAAACTCTGCCTAGAATGCCAGCATCCCGGAGTTGCCTCTTCACTGTTGACGTTGAGACTGGTGTTTTGCGGGAACTATTTAAAGAAGCTGCCAGTTGAGGACTTGTGAGGCGTCTGTTTCTCAAACTAGACGCACTAATGTACTTGTCCTCTTGCTCTGTTGTGCACCGGGGCTTCCCACTCCTCGTTCCATTATGGTTAGAGCCAGTGCTGTTCTGTGAAGTGAGTAGTACACAGCGTTGTACAAGATTTTCAGTTTCTTGGAAATTTCTGGCATGGAATAGCCTTAATTTCTCAGAACAAGAATAGACTGATGAGTTTCAGGAGAAAGGGCTTTGTTTCTGGCCAGTTTGTGCCTGTAGTCGAACCCACAAATGCTGATGCTCCAGATACTCAACTAGACTAAAGAAGGCCAGTCCAATTGCTTCTTTAATAAGAACAATAGTTTTCAGCTTTGCTAACATAATTGCAAAAGGGTTTTCTAATGATCAATTAGCCTTTTAAAATGATAAACTTGGATTAGCTAACACAATGTGCCATTGGAACACAGGAGTGATGGTTGCTGATAATGGGCCTCTGTATGCCTATATACATATTCCGGCCACAATGGTCATTTACAACATTAACAATATCTACACTGTATTTCTGATCAATTGTATGTTATTTTAATGGACTAAAAAATTATATTTTTTTCCAGAACAAGGACATTTCTAAGTGATCCCAAACTTTTGAACGGTAGAGTATATATTTTATTTTGGAAGGATGTGCCCATGGAAAAAAAGGTTAGGCTGTAGTATAGCCTTTGAGTTTGTATTATATTAATAACGCTCAACAATGTTTTATGGTTGTCTCTCTTTCAGTTGTTTCTCCTCTGTGGGTAACCAACATGTGGGGAAACAGAGGTTGTCCATCGGGACCAATTGTGACCGCATTGCGACCATCGAACACGAATTCCTCCATGCACTGGGTTTCTGGCATGAGCAGTCACGGTCGGACCGCGATGACTACGTCACCATCCTGTGGGACCACATCTCTGAGGGTACTGAACCTCTAAACCTATGGTAACCCTAACCATAATGCTTACCCCTAACCCTCTGACCCCAAAATGTAGGGGTTAAGGTTATGGCTAAGTTTAGGGTTGTACCAGGTAAGAGATGTCAAATACACAAGCAGCTCCCGGCATTATACCTAAAGCAGACATTGCCATTGCCAGAACGAGAAAGAAAAAATTACATTCAAATCGAAAAACATTTAACTAAACCTTGATTGTTTAGTTAAATGTTTTTCAATTTGAATGTATTTTTTTCTTTCTCGTTCTGATCTTCTGACGCGAGTGGGACGAGTGTAGCTTCGTGACAATAACCACACGGAGCAGACACTCTAATTTGACAGCTCTAACACAGTTACACCAGCTAAGCAAGTGTCGGATATCGCCGATTAACGCTTGATCTGATTGAATCTAGGCTATTCCCACTGGGTAAAAATGGGTTTAATCAACATTGTTTCCACGTCAAGATGTTGAATCAACGTGGAAAACTGATTGAATTTGTAAAAAGTCATCAACATAAATAGATTTTTTTTAACTAAATTTTTTACCTAAATCCAATGACATGGTGATTTCACGTTAGTTGAAAATTCAACCGAATGTAAATCAAAATTTAGAAGTTGAGCTGAGGTCTGTTCCCAGTGGGGTGTTTCTTACTGTGCATGCCTGCATGTATTTGTCATCAGAAACATGGTGATTGGATTTCTCGGAATAACTTATCATCTGGACAAACAGTAATCTGTTTTCTTCCCACAAGCATATTACAATATGTCAACATGACAACATAAAGTCAGATTAGTGTTAGCCTGACCAAACAGGCCCACCCACAGTGTACACTACTTGTTCATTAATCTTGACCTTTCCCAAGAGCTATAAACTATGTGATCAGGACAAACAAATGTCTTCTTGTGCTGATCGACTGCCTAATCCTCTCAGACAAACAGGCAAAGGGCACCATATAAGCATCAATGGAAATTTAAAGTGAAATTTGAGATTAGTGCATGGTCTAAGTCATTAATATTAAGTCATTAATTTTGTGTAATTGAAGGTGAAAGAGCAGCGACATGATTCTTAAGATTCCAGTCAGCATCTTGTCATCCACATGAAGCCCTGACCCTACAGATCTGCCATTGGAGACGTTCTTTGTCTCGCTAACATTTTGGGGTTGAAGGCTTATTACAGTACATGTCAATTCAGGAGACGAATTGAAATTCCAAGGCTAGATTTGAAGAAGTGAGTAAACTGGCTGATTTGACCCCTCCAACCCACCTGAACTCTCCCCTCCCTCTACCCCCTCCCTCCCCCAATCAATCTCCAGGTAAGGAACACAACTTCAACACGTACAATGACACCATGTCCAGTTCTCTGGGTGTCCCCTACGACTACGGTTCCATGATGCACTACAGTAAGACTGCGTTCAGGAACGGTACCGAGCCTACAATCGTCACCAAGATCCCCGCCTTCGCTGATGTCATCGGTCAGCGCATGGAGTTCAGTGATAATGACTTGCTCAAGCTACGGCGCCTCTACAACTGCAGTAAGACACAGGCACATTAGGCTGTACAACTGCAGTAAGACACAAGCACATTAGGCTGTACAACTGCAGTAAGGCCCAGTCACTTTAGGCCTCTACAACTGCAGTAAGACACAGGCACATTAGGCTGTACAACTGCAGTAAGGCCCAGTCACTTTAGGCCTCTACAACTGCAGTACGACTCAGACACTTTAGGCCTCTACAACTGCAGTAAGGCCCAGTCACTTTAGGCCTCTAAAACTGCAGTACGACTCAGACACTTTAGGCCTCTACAACTGCAGTAAGGCCCAGTCACTTTAGGCCTCTACAACTGCAGTACGACTCAGTCACTTTAGGCCTCTACAACTGCAGTACGTCTCAGACACTTTAGGCCTCTACAACTGCAGTAAGGCCCAGTCACTTTAGGCCTCTACAACTGCAGTAAGGCCCAGTCACTTTAGGCCTCTACAACTGCAGTAAGACACAGGCACATTAGGCTGTACAACTGCAGTACGACTCAGACACTTTAGGCCTCTACAACTGCAGTAAGGCCCAGTCACTTTAGGCATCTACAACTGCAGTAAGGCCCAGTCACTTTAGGCCTCTACAACTGCAGTAAGGCCCAGTCACTTTAGGCATCTACAACTGCAGTAAGGCCCAGTCACTTTAGGCATCTACAACTGCAGTACGACTCAGACACTTTAGGCATCTACAACTGCAGTAAGGCCCAGTCACTTTAGGCCTCTACAACTGCAGTAAGGCCCAGTCACTTTAGGCATCTACAACTGCAGTAAGGCCCAGTCACTTTAGGCATCTACAACTGCAGTACGACTCAGACACTTTAGGCCTCTACAACTGCAGTAAGGCTCAGTCACTTTAGGCATCTACAACTGCAGTAAGGCCCAGTCACTTTAGGCCTCTACAACTGCAGTAAGGCCCAGTCACTTTAGGCCTCTACAACTGCAGTAAGACACAGGCACATTAGGCTGTACAACTGCAGTACGACTCAGACACTTTAGGCCTCTACAACTGCAGTAAGGCCCAGTCACTTTAGGCATCTACAACTGCAGTAAGGCCCAGTCACTTTAGGCCTCTACAACTGCAGTAAGGCCCAGTCACTTTAGGCATCTACAACTGCAGTAAGGCCCAGTCACTTTAGGCCTCTAAAACTGCAGTACGACTCAGACACTTTAGGCCTCTACAACTGCAGTAAGGCCCAGTCACTTTAGGCCTCTACAACTGCAGTACGACTCAGTCACTTTAGGCATCTACAACTGCAGTACGTCTCAGACACTTTAGGCCTCTACAACTGCAGTAAGGCCCAGTCACTTTAGGCCTCTACAACTGCAGTAAGGCCCAGTCACTTTAGGCCTCTACAACTGCAGTAAGACACAGGCACATTAGGCTGTACAACTGCAGTACGACTCAGACACTTTAGGCCTCTACAACTACAGTAAGGCCCAGTCACTTTAGGCATCTACAACTGCAGTAAGGCCCAGTCACTTTAGGCCTCTACAACTGCAGTAAGGCCCAGTCACTTTAGGCATCTACAACTGCAGTAAGGCCCAGTCACTTTAGGCATCTACAACTGCAGTACGACTCAGACACTTTAGGCATCTACAACTGCAGTAAGGCCCAGTCACTTTAGGCCTCTACAACTGCAGTAAGGCCCAGTCACTTTAGGCCTCTACAACTGCAGTAAGGCTCAGTCACTTTAGGCATCTACAACTGCAGTAAGGCTCAGTCACTTTAGGCATCTACAACTGCAGTAAGGCTCAGTCACTTTAGGCATCTACAACTGCAGTAAGGCTCAGCCACTTTAGGCCTCTACAACTGCAGTAAGGCTCAGCCACTTTAGGCCTCGACAGCTGCTGTAAAGCTCAGTCACTTTAGGCCTCTGCAGCTGCTGTAAAGCTCAGTCACTTTAGGCCTCTACAACTGTCGTAAGGCATAGGAACAATGGGCTGTATAACTGCAGTAAGACTCAGGCCATGTTCAAGAGCATCCGTCTGCTCAGTCAGTGATCAACGACTGTCTGAACAGACTGACTGATCTACCAAGTAAGTAGTAAGACATACTCACATTGACCTGCTGATCTACTGATTTATTTGATGGAGACTGTAATTTAGTCAAACCCACAGTGCAGGAGACTTCCTTTGCTGGAATGTCACATTTCTGCTATAAAACTTTAATTACAGTGATTAGTTAGGCGATATGTTCAAAGCAAAACTCAGGATCTTTCTGCAGTGTATATTTGATTGAGAACCCTAGTGGATTATCAAACGTGGTTGGGTACATGGTACTGCATAGGTATATGGTAAACCTAGATAAAAACGTTTACAGCTGGTCAAAGTTTTCCTATGATTGCTGTTCAGCTGATGGTGATTGCATATACGTGTCCTTTGATCCAGCACGCTCCTCCACTTTCCTGGACACCTGCGACTTTGAGAGGGAGAACATCTGTGGTATGATCCAGGGGCCGGGGGACCAGGCAGAATGGACAAGGGTGACCCAGGCACCTGGCGGGCCCAACACGGACTACTCCAACATGGGCAAATGCACGGGTGAGCACCCCCTCAGTACACACCAACCACAAAACAACCTCCCATCCTCAGTACCTGACAGGGCAGATCACTATCAGCTCTCTTCTTATCTTACAGTCTAAAGGGTGATCAAAGGTCCAGTTATAAATAACACCTAGAGATTTCCCTGACGGTTACCTGGTTAGTAAAACTCTGAGCTCTAGTTATAGGCTAAAGTTATAGGCTGACCCTACTTAACAATCCAATGGCAAATGTATACTGATGTCCATTGTTCACAGGCTCAGGCTACTTCATGCACTTGAGCACTGCCACAGGCAGACCAGCAGACACAGCCAGGCTGGAGAGCAGACTGCTCTACCCCAAGAGAAGCTACCAGTGCCTGCAGTTTTTCCTCTACAATGGTGGTGGCGCCAACGATCAGCTGGTGATCCTTGTCCGAGAGTACGATAAAGCCCACCCCAACGGAACCCTGCGTGTTATTCAGCCCATAGTTGGTAACATCTCTAACATATTGTCTCTAACATAGCTAACATCTCTAACATATGGTCTCTAACATAGCTAACATCTCTAACATATGGTCTCTAACATAGCTAACATCTCTAACATATTGTCTCTAACATAGCTAACATCTCTAACATATGGTCTCTAACATAGCTAACATCTCTAACATATGGTCTCTAATATAGCTAACATCTCTAACATATTGTCTCTATCATAGCTAACATCTCTAACATATGGTCTCTAACATAGCTAACATCTCTAACATATGGTCTCTAACATAGCTGTTACATCAACCTATAGACATTCAAATAATCTGTTATTAGTTTACACCCATCATATTGGGTGTATAACCTGTATAATGCGTATAACATATGATATACTGTAAATTCTACACAACAATATTCTTTGTACTGTATTTATAAACTTAATGGTTTCCTCTTTCTCCCAGCACCACCTCAAGACCTATGGCACCTGCACCATGTGAGCCTGAACGTGGTCAAGAAGTTCCGGGTGGTGTTCGAGGGCATCAAGGGCGACGCCCCCTCCACAGGTGGTCTCTCCCTGGACGACATCAACCTCTCTGAGACTACCTGCCCCGACCACGTGTGGCGGGTGAAGAACTTCAGCCACATCATGGAGACCACTCCTAACGACAAACCCATCTACAGCCCCCCGTTCAAGTCCAGAGAGGGCTACACCTTCCAGATGGGGCTCTACCCTAGTGGGAAGGAGGGCTATGCGGGGGAGCTTTCTGCCTACGCCCACCTGGTGACCATGACCGGTGACACAGAAGTGCGGAAGTGGCCGTGTCCGTGGAAACAGATGACCATGATGCTGTTCGATCAGAACCCAGACATCATGAGGCGTATGAACAACCAGCGCAGTGTCACCACCGATCCTACTAAGAAACTCAGTGGTCAGTCCAGGTCCAGTATTCATTAAGCATCTTAGACTGGGAGTGTTGATCTAGGATCAGGTTCCCTCTCTCCATGTAATTTTTTTCATTATTATCTGAAAGGCTAAACTGATCCTAGGTCAATGCCCTTCTGAAATGCCTAATTAATATAGACCAAGACAAGTGCAGAACAATTTGAAACCCAGGGATTTACTTTAACATATGGAGTTAAATTCCATTTTCAAATTAATGGAATTACCATTTTTTTCTGAGATGTTCCAGCTGGTTTTGCATGGACTTAAAGTATGAGTCTTCCTATTTCATAGATGAAGTCATGTAGAGTATATTGAGAAAGATCCGTGTTTTTACCTTTCAGAGACTTCAGAACTGTTCTTCTGGGATGACCCTCGTAAGGTGGGCGTTGAAGTGTCAGCGGCGGACGGGACCAAATATTTCCGTGGGCCGGGTGCCGGGACAACCGCGTACCTCACCCATGGCAGGGCCAAGAGCAGGGACTTCATCAAGGGGGGAGACGCCATCTTCCTGCTTACCATGGAGGGTAAGAAGTTCTGAAACATTCCCCTGGTCCCAGATTTGTTTGTGCTGTATTGCCAACTCCTATGGTTAGCCATGACAAAAGTTAGCCTGGTTCCAGATCTGTTCGTGCTGTATTGCCAACTCCTATGGTCAGTCCTGACAAAAGTTAGCCTGGTTCCAGATCTGTTCGTGCTGTATTGCCAACTCCTATGGTCAGTCCTGACAAAAGTTAGCCTGGTCCCAGATCTGTTTGGTCATTGTCAGTGGTGTAAGTAAAAATACTTGAAAGTAATACTTAAGTATTTTTGGTGGGTATCTGTACAACTTTGACTTTTACTTCACCACAATCCTAAAGACAATTGTACTTTTTACACCATACATTTTCCCTGGCAGACAAAAGTACTCGTTAAATTGTGAATGATTAACAGGACAGGAAAACTGTCTAATTTAAACACTTATCAAGAGAACATCCCTTCTGCCTCTGATCTGGTGGACTCACTCAACACATTGTTTGTAAATGATGTCTGAGTGTTAGAGCATGACCCTGGCTATCCGTTAAAAAAAAACAAGGAAAATGATGCTGTCTGGTTTGCATTTATATAAGGAATTTTATATTATTTCTACTTTTACTTTTGATGCTTAAGTATATTTTAGTAATTACATTTACTTTTGACACATAAATATATTTAAAACCAAGTACTTTTAGACTTTTACTTAAGTAGTATTTTACTGGGTGACTCACTTTTACTTGAGTCATTTTCTATTAAGGTATCTTTACTTTTACTCAAGTATGTCAATTGGGTACTTTTTCCACCAATGGTCATTGCTGCGTTTGACACGATCACACAAACAGATCTGGGACCAGGCTACTGAAAATACCTTTTTTATCAAAAACATGCCAAAAGCATTCTCTACATTCTCTGAAATGATGATACATTGTCTCTCTGTTTTGTATAATCATGTTCAAATATACTCATCATATGATCCCACCAATGGAAGCTGCTGAGGGGAGAACGGCTCATAATAATGGCTGGAACGGAGCGGCATCAAACCATGTGTTTGATACAATTCCACTCATTCCTCTACAGCCATAACCACAAGCATGTCCTCCCCAATTAAGATGCCACCAACCTCCTGTGGATCCACCATCATATCCCATTAAGGCCTAGATTCAACCAGATCAAGTTTTAACACCCGCAAGTTGCCGTTTCGGCGGTGTCAGAAGTGTTACTGCGCTAGAGCTGCTGCTCGTGTGGTCATTGTCACAAAGCCACACTTGTCCCACTCGGGTTAGAAGTTCTGCATAAGTTAGTGTAGGCTATATAGAAATAATGACACTCAAGTTGAAAATCATTAAACAAAATAAAGAGGATTTCTATCAGCCTAATCAAGGTTGAAATAACATCTCACATTCTATTGCAAACTTGTAAATAAGGCTGCATGGGATTTCTGTTAATGCGACTGTGCAGCCAATTGCAATGTCCACTTTAGGTGTGATGCCAGGAGCCAGAGGTCCACAGCAGTTCCACCTCCGACACCGCCAAAACAACCGCTATGCAGTGGGTCAGCTAGCCCTTACCCTGCCTTGTTGATTATCATCACACTTATTCAAATCAAATCATGGGTTGTGGTTTTCCATCTATTTAAAATGCAAAAATAATGGCTTTAAACTACAATGGATCAATCCACCATCATACCAGGGAATTTAATGCTTAAACCCTCAAAAATATGAATAAGATATTTGGCTACAGAAGTGCCATTCTTACCAACCTCTACAGCTTCCATCCAAAAACAAATCCTTTGAAATGACGTCAACACATACTGGAGGAGTTACTGGCTAGCTAACTATGCTGGTCACAGTGCGCATGACCAGAATGACACATCGACAAACCACCAAAGGAACACTTTATTTCTGTTTGAAAATTGAGAAAGGGGCGGAGGTGGATTGTTTTTCGTGGCCAAAGTCGACTGTGATGTCCACATCACGTGATTCATTACCAATTCACGCCCATTCGCCATTTCTATAATCAATCATGCTACCCAATCCCATCCCAGTATCTGTAGGCCAACATTCATTTCTATGTTAGTACTATGTGTACTGTACCTCATTCTCATTACATACATGCCCCCTCCCCCCAATCTCTGTCTTCAGATGTGTCACATCTCACGGTGACCCAGCCCGTACCCTCCTCCACATTGCCACCAGTCACCACGGTTACCACCGCCATATTGCCACCTACTGACCCCTGCACTAAGGTCACATGTGGGAATGAGGGCGTCTGTGTGGTGGATGCTGGAAATGCTGTCTGCAGGTGAGGACACTTTATTATGGAGGCTTGTCGCTTACACAATACAATGGTCTGAAAGGCAATCATCCATACTGAATTCTATTTCTCTCTTTCGCTCTGTTCTTCTCTCTGCGTTGATAACCACAGCTTGATTCTTTCCTTTTATTATCTTGCACCAGCTGTGCAGATACAAATTATTCCCTCTGTTTCCTCAGTCTTACCCTTCACACATACACAGCCCAGCAGGCAAAACTGGTTGTATAATGACATCATTACAACCAGTGTTGCCTGTTTATTGACTCCCACTTTCTTCCCCTCTGTATAGGTGAACCGTGTTAGAGCTATATTTCTCTCTCCCTATCCAGATGTGCAGTGGATAGATAGGTGACTCTCTCTCGGTCCCTATCCAGATGTGCAGTGGATAGATAGGTGACCCTCTCTCGGTCCCTATCCAGATGTGCAGTGGATAGATTAGGTGACTCTCTCTCTCTCGGTCTCTCTCTAGGTGTGCAGTTGGTGACGACTGGTGGTACTACGGAGAGAGTTGTCAGTATCAGGGTTCCACCCAGGACACGATGACCACAGCGCTTATAGCCTCTTTCTCTGTGCTGGGTGGCATGTTGGTGGTGACTGCAGTCAGTGTGGTGTGTGTGAAGAGGAAAAACAAGAACAGTGGAGGTGGAGGGGACCGGGGCATCACCATGTCCAATGTCACCATCACAGGAATGTAATGTTTTCCCCTGCCAGAACCAAATCTATTCATGGCCAGCATTAAGTAGATGAAGAAGTTAACTGCAAAAGCTACAACTCCTTCAAATATAAAATTACAAAAGATCTACTGGAAATACCACTTAAATGTCTCATCCCAATAATTATCTGCCTATCAGCCATGTATTTTGATCAGCCTGTTAATTTGACATGATTTGTAGTTTCTTTGTGTATGTAAATCTCCAACTATTTTCTTGTGCTAAATTTTTGAAGTGTATGTACAGTATTGTTCAGGGCATACGCTACATTAGTGTTGCTGTCATGGCATTTTCATATCAGACTCTTAATAGTTTTAAATTGAGATAATTATATCTGAAATGTTGATGTTGTAGTCATGGAAGGGAAGGCATTAGGGGTATAAATATAATAAGTGGTTCTAGAGTTAGTCTGATTTTGAAATGAATGAGATGCTAATATAAACATTTGACAATATTGACCTCTTCTGGTCATAAGGTGCACATACATCTGATTTTCAAATTAGGACTCTATTCAATAAGTAGCACTGAAGTTCTGTGTTGTAGCCAGATTGACATTTAGAGGCAATGTTTCCGCGTTAGTAGACACGACATTCACGGTAAACGCTACATGTCAGCTCAATTGGAAATTCCCTCTAAATTTCAAGCGTGCTATAGAGCCAAACTTCAGCTATAGAGATTGAATAGAGCCCAAACTAGAGCTATAGTATGACACATGTGCAACAAGAGATTATCCTGCATTTCTGGATAACAGTAATGTAAAAATGGTACATTTGAAATTGTATTGTAAAGTCTAATTGAAAGCTATCAGCTATACTTTATGGCTGTTTTCGGGTTTATAGGAACTTAAAATTGTATGACCTTAATCTGCAAAATACAAGTGGGTCATACATTGGAAAAGGGGAGGAATACTGAGAGAAATGATTGTCTAAGTTTACACGTGTCAAACGCACACAGAGAGAATTTAAAATGTAACTGCAAAATATAAAAATACCACTCGAACAACAAAGCTTACAAATGGAAGATTTATTATACCAAAGACAGGAACGTTTTGTGTGGTTTACTTTCCATGTGGATAATATAGCATTTGTTTGCATTACTGAACTGGACACAGTCATGCCGGTGATAGCAGTGGGACAGAATACCGTGTGTGTGTGTGTGTGTGTTGTGAGCACATTAGAGGGAGTGCTGACTAACCAAGATGTAAGTATCAACAGAACTGAATGAAAAGAACCATAGTGAATTGTGTGCTCTTGTACTGTATAACAGGGTGGGTGTACTGTGTATGCACGTATCTGTGTGTGTATTGAACATGTCTCTGAGTGTATGTGTCTACGAGAAAAAGGTGAGATCGGCGAAATTAGGTCTGACCCACACCCCCTCTACACCACTAAATCCATCCACAAACATACAGGTACACAGTTCCTTTAAAAGCATCAGTATTTCTCTTATTTACAATTCATTGGGGGAAACAAATCACAATTTCTCTCAGAGAAGATTAGTAAAAGTGACTAGGTCACCATAAAGAGTATGCAACTCCTAAGAGTTAGTCTTTCAAATTTCTACAAAAATGTCTATGCCTTTTGTACAGGCCAAGAGCCATGATTTACTGAAGAAATAGAGTTTTATCAAGTGCCCCATCTACAACAGTTAAGCGTGGTATTATTGGTGTGCACCATTCAAATGTATTTCATTGATAATAAAAAAGATTGTTCTCCATGTTTCATTTAACAAGGTTTTTTCAGCAACTTAATTTTCTTTACATTAAAAGATATGGTAAGTAAAAAAACAACGGCATCATGTCCATTACTGTGTGTTGTGATAGGCTAACCCTTTTGCAGAGAGACTAGTGTTGATTACATAGGTACTCATTGGTTCGTTGTCTAATGTAAAAACAACGTTCCGCACAGTCTGTCTGTGAGTAGTAGTGGAACTACTTTGGACCATAAAAGGTGTGTCCATAAGTAGGATACCCAATAGGGTTGGGTTATCTTAAAGGGCTCATTTGCATGTCCTATTCTATAGGTCACTTTGGGGAAAGGGTTGGAGCCGGTTACAGTGCTTGGTACTCCAGTGCTGTGGTCTCAGGAGAAAGGGGTTGAGTGATTGTAGTCTGTAGACATCTCAGCAAGGTGCTGTTTTTCAGATACATAGGTTACTCAGCTAGTCCGAAGACTGTAGCGATTCTCCACTGTAGGGATTTTGGGGTGTGTCCTAATTCCCTGCAGTCCTAGTAGTCTGCAGGCTGGTCGGGGCTAGGTGTTTTCTGTTGCTTCTGCTGATGCTGCTTCATGATCTCCTTGACCTCCTCCACCAGCTCTGGAGGGATGATGAACTGGTCGTCCGGGTCGGGCTGGGCGGGTGCCGTGAAGTATCCCCCTCCCTTCTTAGATGGGGCGTCTGCTGCCACCTCGATCAGGTTGTGGCTCTTCTCCTGGGGGGCCACAGAGCCGTTCCCCCTCCTCTTCCCCATGGCCTTCCCATCATCACCCGGTCTGCCGCAGCCCACTGACCAGCCCTCTTCTCTATCCTCCCTCATATCCGCCTCCCCCAGGGTCAGCTCCACCCCTTCCTCGAGTGGTTCCGGGGTGCAGGGTGGAGGAGGGGGAGGAGGGGCCAGCAAGCGTTCCGGTCCTGATGATGATAAAGAGGCCTCAACCCTAAGGCAGTGGATGTCGGCCTCCACCTCCACTCTGCTCCCGTTGGAGAAGACCCCGGCGATGGGCTCCTCATCCTCACTGTCCAGCCCGTTGTCAGATAGTGCGCTGGAGAAGGTGGCGCTGGACAGCTGCCTCTGGAAGGATCCGGTCAGACAGGCAGGGTGGAGAGCACAGCAGCCCCGGGCAGGGAGCTCCGAGCCTGGGTGAGGGTAAGGGCAGGGCTGGGCAGCGTGCTGGGCCTGCAGGGAGAGCTGGTTGGCCTGGTGGTGCAGGTGGTGGTGGGGTTGTTCATGCAGCAGCCCCAGGGAACTCTGAGGAGGCTCGTCAGAGGAGGCCGTGGATCCCACCTCGCTGCTCATCTCACTAGTACTGATCTCACTGCTGATCTCACTGCAGGAGGACGGGGGGACAGGGAGGGAGCCATCCCCTGTGGGTCGCTCCTTTATCGACGAACCCCCCGAAGAGGGGTAGCCGCCCAATACAGGGCTGGGGTGCGGCTGGTGATGGTCTCTGAAGCAGCAGCAGTCCTCACTCACAGAGAGCTGCACCACCACGGCACAGAGACTGTCGGTGCAGCCGTAGCCCTGGGCCAGCGTACACAGCTTCTTGGCTGCAGCCAGGCCGTCTGGGACATTACGCACCGCCTCCACCGCCTCCGACGGTGACACGGCATCCCACAAGCCACGGCTTCCCAGGATGAAGAACTCGTCCTGCGGGGTGAGGGTTACCGTGCAGACGTAGGGCCGTGGGATCACTGCCGGGTACAGGAAGGAATATCCCATGATACGGGTGGAGTCTGTCACTCCATTCACTTTGTTGTCCTAATGGAGTAGAAGGAGAAGCCTACTTAAATGTCCAACAGAAACCGGTATTCTGCCGTATCCCAACCCCTCGCAGAAACACACAGTATGTTTAGAGTGGGAGCTGTTTTAACACATTCCCCAATCCTCACACATACAGATTAAAGCCCAGGCCAAAATTGTATTAAAAGAGTCATTAAGTGTGGTATCAATGATGAACTTGACTTCAAAATCCCATACCCTTTGGGGTTATAGAATTGAACATGAAATGGAATTGAAGTGCATCACAAGCATTTGGAGCAGTACTTTAAATGAACACCCTCATATACCCCACCCACAAGCAGAATAAACTCCTAACCCCTCCTCCCCCTCCATACACACGCACAAACACACTTGTTCTTCTATCCTCTTGGGGTCCTATTTATTTCCATTCAAAATCCTATTTTCCCTAACCCTTATGCCTAACCCTAATTTTCCCTAACCCCTAAGCTCAAAATAGTGTTTGTCCTTGTGGGGATGTGGTAAATGTCCCCACAAGGGAAAATGTTCCTTGTTTTACTATCCTTGTGGGGACTTTTCGGGATTTCAGGTGCCCACAAGGATAGAAGAACTAGGCCACACACACACACACACACCCCTCCCTATGTACCTCAGTGATGATGGCGTTGTGTTGTCTGATGCGTCGGTACTCTTCCTCCAAGCCTACGTTGTGCAGGAGGGAGAGGGGCAGTGGCTTGCCGTCTCGACACAGGATGGCCTGGCACTTGCCCACGTTAGCAGCGGTGAGGGTGAAGCAGCCGCCCGGGTCGGTGGGGTCGTGTCTGATGTGGCACAGGGCCGCCGAGCCACCCAGCTTCTGCCCTGCCGTACCCAGCTTCCTGTGGCACAGAGAGAAGGTTGAATTTCTGATACTGTCTAAATAAGAAGTTGTGTGTGTCCATACTAACCTCTGCATGACGAGGAAGGTGTTTGTCATGTAGTCTTCTTCACTCTTGGTCTTGTGCAGCTCCTCGGCCAGCACATCGTTCATGGTACACTGCAGCAGATAGGGCACTTCCACGTTCCTATCTCCATCAAACACCCCATAGAGGGCCTCACGACTCCCACCGAAACTGTTCACCGACAGGGCAGCCACACACAGCCTGGGAGAGAGATAGGAATACACGTGCAAAACGTTAATAATATTCCCTTGAGGTTGTTGAGAGTTTAAGACTTACTGTAGCTCCACGGCATTCGCATCCCTCTCACATCTGTCACACACACAAATGCATGGACGTGTGCATGCACCCACATCCCCAGCCTCTTGTTTCACACACTAACTCTACTGCCCCCACATTGACCTCACCGACTGACGCGTTAGTCTTAGTCGCCATGGTAACCTTGCTTATTTTTCACATATGAAAGCTCTCCCATGGTGACCCATCTGGTTCACACATGATGTGTATGTATCATGTGTATGTTACTCACTTGTTCTTGACACCCGAGGCTTCTGTGTAACCATGACTCCACACAGCCGGCCCACCTGACGCCTCATTGGTTGAGAAGGTCGGGGGCGGGTCGATGTGGAAACAGCGGATGTTACTGCAACAAGGAGGAGAGAGGATACTTAATAAAAAGATCACAGTGCAGGAACAGGTACACAGGCAAACAAAATAATTAAATTAATCTTTACTCACAATTTGTCTACACTAATAGAAGACTTACTTGAGTTGTTCCAGAGTTTTGTGGTCCAGGTTGAGGCGAGGGTTGCCACTCAGGTCCAGCTCCTGGAGTTTAGGAGGCAGGATCTCAGGCAGGCTGATCTCACTCAGCTCATTACAGCTCAGATCTACACACTGGAGAGAGGAGAGGGTTAAAACACACAGAAATATACAACCATCCTCACACGCACACATGAATATACATGCATTCACACACACGCGTGCGCACGTCCTGCCTGCCTGACTGTCCTACCTTCATCTCCATAAGCTGCATGACCTCAGGGAAGACTTCTATGGTGTTGGAGTGGGCGATGAGTGTGTGCATGCGTCTGCAGTTCATGATGGTGGTGGGCACCGTCTTGAGCCTGTTCCCACTCAGGTCCACCTCCTCCAGCTCTTCCAACTTTGCCATTTTACTACAGAGGAGGAAAAGTCAGTGAATATGTACCTAGAAGAGACAGTATATTGTAAGTGTGGTAGAAAAAGAAAAATGAGAGTGACAACAGTTATTTTATGTGTGTGTGTGTGTGCGTGTGTGTGTGTATACAGTATGTAGCCTACATCTATCCACTCACCTGGCAGGGAAGGTGTGCAGGTAGTTGTAGGCCATGTGTAGTACTCGGAGGTGTGTGTGTCCCGTCAGTAAGGAAACACACTTATCAGTCAGTCGGTTGTTGGTGAGGTACAGTTCCTGGAGGATGCTGTTGCTCTCCTCTGATAGGCTGGAGGGAGGCAGGTGCTCGAGCTTATTTGCCGAGGCATTCAGGCACCGCAAACTGAAACAGGAAGTGAACCCAGGTGTCAGTCTTTCAACCATTGCACATATTCTGCCGGTGTAATAAATTGTCACAGTTAGAATTAACATGTTTAGTCAATAACTGGGTAATAATTGACCTCTTGTCATCATGCTCTATTGAAACAAACACAGGTCATATTTTCTCTCATCAATGCCAGCATGCCCTGACTAATTGAGGCTGTTCTGATGGCAAAAGGGAGTGCAACTCAATATTAGGAAGGTGTTCCTAATGTTTTGTACACTGTGTATGTCTATAATATTGTGTTACCTGTCAGATTTGAGGAAGAGGTTGCAGGGCAGCTCTGCTAGCTGGTTGTGTTGTACGTCTAACACCTCCAGTAGTGGGCGCTCTACTCTCTCAGGCAGCTTCTGCAGGTGGTTGTGTCCTGCACTCAGCTTCCTCAGACTGCTGCTACACAGCAACCTGCCAGTAGGGGGGAGTGGAGAGACATCAGTATCACATTCAGTAACAGTGTCACTGTAACAATGGGCTGCATCTCAATAGCCTAAAAGTGGCTTCCTCTTCTCCTTTCTGCCATCTGCACTAATAAAAAAAGTTAAGACCAGGAAAGGTGAAATAACAGAGGAGGGTAGTGCTTTTATTTCCTGGGTTCACATTCACAAATTTGCAGGTTTTACTAAAAATGTCTTCCATTGTAACCATATGTCCTCATCTGCTTGCATGCACCTCCCCTATATCAAGGTGTTTGAGGTTCCATTATGCACTGCACTTCTCCACATACTAACTATACCACAGGCCAATATAGTCCACCAGTCTAGCTGTCTATCCTGCCCTCTATCCACCTTTCATAGTGACAATAGTAGTAGGTGGATAGTTTGTCCAGATCTGCAATATGCTAACTTGCAATCCTACAAAGCTGCACAAATGTTCAATATAAGTGTAGAGACCAGGTGCGTCATTGCGCATGAAAGAACAGTGAAGACATGAGACACGCAGCTCAAACAGCTTCCCTATTGATCTTGTTTAGGGACGATACAATTATCTTACCTAGACTTGCCTAGAACACATTGCAATTTAGAATTGCATTATTATTATCAAGCAAGTACAGAATTCTACTCTAGGCTGTAAGCGGCAGTGAATATGTTATTTGAATAAAGGGGCAAAAGCCCTGTGATTTTAATTTGGATCAGTTGTTAGTCTACTCTCAACAGTTTATAATGGTCTCGAATGGCAGTGTAGAAGGTCAGTCTGGCAGTGTTTTCAGTTCTGATACTGAGAAATGTGCTGTTGCATCATTATTTTCCTAAATCGTCCTATAATAATCTGGCCACATACGCTCCCAGCAGGCCCAGTTATTCAGGAAAGCTTAAAGTAAAGATTCACCCATTTTGAATGTTATATTGTTTTTGGTGCATCTCTGAGCAATGTTATATTGATTCTCTGGGTCAATTCATGTTTCCATGTGTATTTGAGATATTACCGTTCAAGGAGAAAGACATTTGGCCGGTACCACGTAGCATTGAGATAAAGTCGCTCTCACTAAACTGGAAGTGAATATCGAACACGACTTTTAGACCACAAAAACGTCTATCATACATGTCAAATTTTGAAGACTTTGTCTTCTCTCGAATGAGCCATTGATCATATTTTAGCGATTTTCCTACCCCGAGAAATTAGCGATTTAACAGAGGGTATAACACATTTCTCATATTTGTCTGCCTCTTCAGTCCAGGGTGCATTGCATGGTGCCGTTGTGAATGTCAGACTCCACTCTGAGGCACATCGATCTGCAGGTTGAACAATGTGAGATTGTAGACTCCTAAATTGGAATTGCAGTTTGTTTAGGAGATTTTACAACTAATTAGCATCATGCTGATATTGACTTTGGTATTATTGTGTGTAGATACGTTTGCTAGCTAGCTCGCTACCTAGCTGGCTAGCCAGCCAGCCCATAGAGAGAGCATTGCATTGTGGGTTTTATAGTCGACTTGAGCTGCAACAGATTTACACAATGATTTTCACATGTTGCTACCAACCTTATTATAACGACAATAGGAAACATTTGTTCACAAAAAATATTGTTCTCACATAGTGTTATTTAACACTGTAATTAATAGGAATGATGTTTTCAGTGGATTTTGTTCTTTAACGTGCTCTGCCTCTCCAATCCGAGTGGCTATCCCTGGTGCACCTACTGTAGAACCCGTAACGCTTCAATATTGTCAAAATATTTGTCATTTAACTTTGAAAATGTATTACATTTCATGTGTGGCATAAACACAGCCAGTCACAATCTTTTAAGCTGATTAGGCCACTTAAAAAGTCTCCTGTAGGCTACCTGCGTACATTCGTCCCAAATATAATTAAGCATCCAAACTTTGCAGATTGTGGTGTTGAAAACACAAACCATGATGTTGAAGCAGCCGAAGTTGGTATGCTTTGCTTATTGGTTATGGTCCCATTGGCACAGATGCCTGTTGTTGGAAAATTTGTTGAATTTGTGGAACCTTTTAATATAATTATAAATATAGCAGAAGAATTTGTGATGGGGGAAGAAATTACTACAGTTACGCATCTGGATATTATTTTTAACGATATATAGTATTGACAATATCGCAATATTATTTTGGCACTAGTTGCCTGTACCTGCACCAAAACTCCTTCAGCCTGTTCTCCGTCTTCTTTTTAAATAGGGAGCCCATGTGTTTTCAGCACGTTCATTTCCATGGCTGATCAAAACTCATTTCCTTGTCCCTCTGTAGCAAACATATGGTGAGCAATATGTTTGTAACACCGAATCGCAATACATATAGAACCATGAGAATAGCAATACATACTGTATCATATCGCCTAGGTATCGTGATAATATTGTACCGTGAGGTCCCTGGCTATTCGCCGCCCTAATAAAAATGTTGAAATCTGATTTCCACCGAACTGATCATTCTCTGCAGCAGGCTCTGATTGTAGTGTGCAGTGCCTTCGGAAAGTATTCAGACCCTTTCTCCACATTTTGTTATGTTACAGGCTTATTCTAAAATGGATTAAACAGGCAAAACCTCAAGCTTCTGGCCCGTAGCCCCGCACAGCATCGACGGCGCCACAAAAGCATGCTGAAGTGGCAAAGTCAATATCCACATTTAGAAACACAGAGCCGCTACAGTTATTGTTACTTGTCGACGCAAACATAATTTTTAATTCATTATATGAGGGGGAAGGGTGTGCACATATATATATATATATTTTTATACAAAAGGGGAGAGTCATTTGAAACTATTTTAAATGTTGGGGGGGGTCCCTCCAGTTGGACCAGCCCTCCCCAGTAAATGTTTAACTGTCCCTAAAGACAAAAGAGTGGGGACATGGAAAGTACGCTTGTAAGAGATGCACTGTACAGTTGTATTTTCTACTCCGGAAGTGTCAGAATGAATTTCAGCTGCAGGCTCTACTAGAGGTACTGTTCATTTCTGTTTCCACGTCAACATCCCTGCCCCACCCCCATCATGCCTTCTATTCCCACCCAGTTTAGGCAAACACGCATGCAGTGTCACAGTACAGCTGGTCTAATGGGGGCGGTGTGTGTGAGTGTGTGTCTAAAATTTGATTTGAACTGTGTATAGAGAGGGAAAGGTAGAGAGAGAAGGAAGGACCATCTGAAGCAGAGATGGGCAACTCGTAGCCCGCGGGGCCCCCCTTTTGAAGCCCCTAGGATCAACCCCCCCCCCCCCAATATTTATTTTTACATTTGACATTTTTGGGGAATTCAGTCGGGGTTCTCAACTTACTGTTGCGAGATAGAAAAGTACAATATCTAAATTTGGTTGTGCAGCAGCAGTTTTTACATTGCTAAGCTAGAGGCCAGCTATCTAAACTTGTTGTCATGGTTGAATTACCGGCCGGGGGGCCCCCATTGATTTTGTTAGTTAATCTCAGTCAGAAAACTGCAAACATTTCTCTCCACCCTATGGCAAAATTGCAAGAAATAAGCTAGCGAATTACATGAAATTAGTTATAAAATTGCTAAATCTTCTGTCTACCCCATGGCTAAATGTGCAGAATTGCATAAAATTAACTCTAAAATGTGAAAAAATGGTCTCCGCTGTGAAGAGAGGGCACTAAGATGTTTTTCCTCACAATGTGGGGAGGGGGGGATAGAAAAAGAGAGTTAGAGAGAATGGGATGGTTGTGACTATCAGGTTGATCTACTGTGCTTGGTGAGGGACAGTAGACTGTCCATGAGCAGGGCACAGATATGCAATATTCCATTTACTTTCATTGTTCTATACACAATGCCATGTGGCTGGAGGAGTCAATGAGACCACTGGCTGTGTCTGAACAGTTTGAACGAACATCCTTGTTTCCTTTCCTTGTGTCCTTCCCTCCATGATAACTGATCTGGCAGGACATGAGAGGTTGAATCAACATGGTGGAATACCCGTCCAGTGCTTTGACATTAGTGATTTGAATGGAAGCAGACAAGCTGTTTAAGATAACTGAGACAAAGCCATTGGGAGAATAGAAAGATAGATTTGACAGTAGTGAGACATTGGGAGCAGGGAACATGGAGAGAAACTGACGATGGTGTGAGAGAGAATGTGAGTGAAAGAGAGATATAATGGGAGAGGGTGATAGAGAGACCGACCGTGCAGGGAGCTCAGTAACAAGGTTGTGGCTGAGGTCCAGAACTTCTAGTTTCTTTATCTCACACAGCCACTCTGGGACAGCCTCCATACGATTCCTACAGAAAGAGAGAGGGGTCAGGTTTGAGGAGACTTTGTGAGAATGTTGGGTTTAACCTCTCACAGTTGCTGCTTCATATGCAATATGTGACTAGAATGGTGTTATAAACAACAGTCAACTTTCAGAGACATAAACATGTCTTATATCATCAGAAAGGTTAAATGATTGTTAATCTAACTGCAGTTTCCAATTTACAGTAGCTATTACAGCGAAAAAAAACGACCATGCTATTGTTTGAGGATAGTGCACAACAACAAAACACTTTTATCACTGCAACTGGTTTAATAAATTCACCTCTGACGGTAAATAAGGTACTTACATTCAGTAATCTTGCTCTGATTTGTCACCCTGAGGGTCCCAGATATAAAATATAGGATAGTTTTGTTTGATAAAATACATTTTTATAACCTAACACGATCCATGTTGTTGGTCCAATGTCCACCAATCATTTTGAAACATAGCTATCTAGATAGCCAATGAGCTGGACATTCCAGCAGTATGTGAACACCCTTTGTATGACAAACAGCCATCATGCTAGAGCTGTGCACAACAGTGTTCATTCTAAGGGTGAAAGCAAACAGGACGCATGGTAGTTTAAATTACGCAGCGGTTCGTTCGCTTCCACAAGTGTTTTTGGAAGGAAAATATCCACTTTTAGATAGTAAAATACATTTTTGCTTCTCATGCTAATGCAGTTGTTCAAATGGTTGCATATTCATATAGATATATATACATACACACACACACACACACTTTAAGTCAGAAGTTTACATACACTTAGGTAGGAGTCACTTAAACTCGTTTTTCAACCACTCCACAAATTTCTTGTTAACAAACTATAGTTTTGGCAAGTCGGTTAGGACATCTACTTGGTGCATGACACAAGTCATTTTTCAAACCAATTGTTTACAAACAGATTATTTCACTTAATCACAATTCCAGTGGGCCAGAATATTACATACACTAAATTGACTGTGCCTTTAAACAGCTTGGAACATTCCCGAAAATGATGTCATGGCTTTAGAAGCTTCTGATAGGCTAATTGTCATAATTTGAGTCAATTGGAGGTGTACCTGTGGATGTATTTCAAGGCAATTTCCAAATGCCTGAAGGTACCACGTTCATCTGTACAAACAATAGTTCACAAGTATAAACGCCATGGGACCATGCAGCCGTCATACCGCTCAGGAAGAAGACGCGTTCTGTCTCTTAGAGATGAACGTACTTTGGTGCGAAAAGTGCAAATCAATCCCAGAACAGCAAAGGACCTTGTGAAGATGCTGGAGGAAACCGGTACAAAAGTACCTATATCCACAGTAAAACGAGTCCTATATCGACATAACCTGAAAGGCTGCTCAGTAAGGAAGAAGCCACTGCTCCAAAACCAACATAAAAAAGCCTGACTACGGTTTGCAACTGCACATGGGGACAAAGATGGAACTTTTTGTAGAAATGTCCTCTGGTCTGTTGAAACAAAAATAGAACTATTGGCCATAATGACCATCGTTATGTTTGGAGGACAAAGGGGGAGGCTTGCAAGCCGAAGAACACCATCCCAACCGTGAAACACTGGGGTGGCAGCATCAAGTTGTGGGGGTGCTTTGCTGCAGGAGGGACCGGTGCACTTCACAAAATAGATGGCACCATGAGGAAGAACAATTATGTGGATATATTGAAGCAACATCAAGACATCAGTCAGGGAGTTAAAGCTTGGTAGCAAAAGGACAATGACCCCAAGCATACTTCCAAAGTTGTGGCAAAATGGCTTAAGGACAACAAAGTCAAGGTATTGGAATGGCCATAACAAAGCCCTGACCTCAATCCTATAGAACATTTGCAGGGAGAACTGAAAAAGCGTGTGCGAGCAAGGAGGCCTACAAACCTAACTCAGTTACACCAGCTCTGTCAGGAGGAATGGGACAAAATTCACCCAACTTATTGTAGGGAGTTTGTGGAAGGCTACCCAAAATGTTTGACCCAAGTTAAACAATTTAAAGGCAATGATACCAAATACTAATTGAGTGTATGTAAACTTCTGACCCACTGGGAATGTGATGAAAGAAATAAAAGCTGAAATAAATCATTCTCTTTAGTATTATTCTGACATTTCCTGTTCTTAAAATAAGGTGGTGATCCTAACTGACCTAAGACAGGGATTTTTTTACTAGGATTAAATGTCAGGAATTGTGAAAAACTGATTAAATGTATGTAAACTTCTGACTTCAACTGTATATGTTTTTAGATATGTGTTGTGTATTTGATGTTTGATGCAGGGCTCATCCGTAAAAGTATTTAATGCCGGGCTCACCCCCTGTTAAAATAAAGGTTCAATAAAATAAGTAATAATAAACTTGAATTCTAGTGGCAGCATTTTTTTATGTTCTCTACAGCTATGTACTAGAAAATGTATCAATTGACCAATTTGGGCAAACTCGTGAGGGACACCTGAGAAACTTCATACTAAATATTATGTAGCTCTCTCATTCTTGAATGTATGTTGTGGGCAACTTCTAAAGTATCCTTCCCATCTCAATGTATGGCCTTTCCTTTGCATTTCAGAGATGACGCAACAAATAGAAGACACTTTGTTTTTACCAGATCTATTGTGTTACATTAATGTCACGTCTCCACAAACGTCAAAGTGTTTCCTTTCTAATAGTATCAAGAATATGCATTTCCTTGCTTCGGGTCCAGAGCTTCATGCAGTTAGATTTGGGTATGTCATTTTAGGCAGAAACTGAGATGAAGGGTCCTATCCAGAGGAGGTTTTAAGAGAGTTTGTGTATTTTCAGCAATGCTGAGTGTGTTTATATGAGGGCATTGACCTCACCTGGAGATGTCCATGTAGGTGAGGTTGGATGGCACTGGACTGACATCTAGCTCCTGTAGATCTGTAGAAGACAACAAGAGCACTAAACCACCAGCATGTGTGACATGACAAATGGAACCAGATACTGTAGCTAGGTAGTGACAGAGAAATGCAGTGACGGAGATTGAGAATGACACAGCCTATTTACAGATCTAGGATCAGTTTCAACTCCCCCAATCCTAACTGTAATTGTTGGTGTGGAAAATGCTAAACTGACCCAAGATCAGTGTCTAGGGCCAACTTCAACCTACACTATTACAAGTACAGCAGGCATAGATGGACTCTAACTGGGGACTCACCGTTGTTCTGTGCGTAGACAGCCTTGAGCATAGAGCCCTTGGCCTTGAGGGTGACAATGTGGTTCCTCTCACAGTGGAGGACCTCCAGGTGGGGAAACAGGGAGGCATCCAGCTCCTCCAGCCCGTTGTCACGCACATCCAGCTGGGTCACGTGTCTCAGCAGGTCTGGCTCGTCTGGAACCACCACCCGGATCTTATTCAGCCTGATGGCACAGAGGTCAGAGCTCTAACATAACTGTACATTAGGCCTTATGGTCCGTAGCATAATTAACCCTCCGGACACAGACGTCAGATCAAAATCAATGTCTGTATGGATGGATACTTGATCGAGTTATCAACTGAAGGGAATTCGATTTGAAATCGACTTTGATGACCGGTTGTCATTTTGTGGTTGACACCTGAGTTTCATTGAAATTAACACATTAAGTATATTGAATCAATATTCAATAGATGGTCTGATATTTCATATAGGATGTGTGACTTAAAGGTAGTGAGGTCTCCTCTCCTATACTTCAGGTTTAAGGTCTGACCTCAACAGCCCTATCAGTGTATTCACCATCAGGGTTACTCATTAACTGACCTGACACTTGGCACATTTCTACGTTTTTTTTGTACAAGACTGGAAAAAGCTGCACCCACCGACAAAAATAACAGAACAGACCACATCACACCATCATCATCTCTATCTACACTCATGTGTGATCTTTGGTCCTGAGCTCGAGAACATGATCTAGAGAAAATACACATTATCTCCTAACACTGCGAGGAGTGATGTATTAACTAGACAAATAATGTTAAGTCACTCAAGGCCTGCTCTTTGCCAAGCAGGAGGGAGAACACCGCTCTAGTAATAATTACGAGACTTTCCGAACTGACTCTGTTTAGCCTGTTTCCAAGCTAACGGGCTGTTTAGCCTGGTTCTTTTCCAAGCGAATTGTCCGTTTTAGGGTGGTTCTGTTCCATACTGACTGTTTGTTTAGCCTGATTCTGTGAGATCATCTGATCCTAGATCTGTGGTGAAAGGCAACATGTACCTTGACCTCTGTGTCTTTGCCCGTTTAGTCTGGTTCTGTCCCATACCGATTGTCTGTTTAGCCTGGTTCTGTTTCATAGTGACTGT